>NW_024963741.1:0-2533 GCF_019238085.1 Lagopus leucura
GGCTACAGGCAGTGAGGGCCAAGAGGTCACAATCCCTGCTGCGTGTGTCACTATCCCTCACGGAGGGCGTCGGTGCCAGTGATGTCACAACGGGCGAGCGTCATCTGCAGCGCTCCAACCCCAGCAATGGCATCCGGGTTTTCCGCGGTGCCTCTGTCCGTTCCGTTCCCTATATTGTGTCTGCTCGCTGTTGGCATTTTGCAGCAGTGTCTGGGGCTTTGATTGAGTCTTCCCACGTCGCCCCAGTCGTGACAAATCTCCAGATCCATTCAGCACTGGGACGCCTTCAACAAAACCCATGTTCCTGAGGCAACAGGACACGGGCCTCACTGACTCTCCCAAGTCAGCACTGCTGCCCTGCCCACTCCGTGCATTGCTTCCTCCCACATCAGGTCAAAGACGGCCGTGGCTCGCCCCTGGAGATTTTCTCCTGTTTTCCTCCCCTAGCTGGGGGCAGCAGGGCCAATCTCCTCTGCCCAGCAAGCACCAGGCCTAATCCAGGCTCTGCCTCCTTGCCAGAGTTGCAGCCAGGTGTGACGCTGCCCATCCAGAAGGCCTCACAGGAAACTGCTGAGTCAATGAAGCTGGAGCACTTGTCCTGCAAGAAAGGTTTGTGTTGCCAGCACCAGTTCAGAGGCAGCTGACATGAACTGCAATTGGGAGGATCGGGCTGGAGACAGAAAAATCACACCAGTGAGATGTCAGAATCCATAAGGCGAGCTGAGTGCACAGCTGTCGCAAGCCCGTGGACACACAGGCTACTCCAGAAAGAAAAATGTAGCAATGACATCCTCCTTTGCAACGATGTCTAGGCACTGCAATATGAGAAATGAACCTTCACCATTCGGTTCATCAAGAGAATCATTTAGTTCATTGAGAGATTTAGTTCTACCAAGAGAATCTTTCAAAATCTAGGAGGACGGGTGGGAGGTTAACTAACTGGCTTGTTCTACCTAGTGTGCAAACTGCTGGAGAACTTCAAAGCTTGGTGTTTAGGGAACAGACTTCAAGCAATCATCTTTAAGGGAGCAGACTTTAAGCAGTCAGGATCACTGCAAGATATCGTGATTCTGGTGGGTCGTTTACATTGACCCTAACCATTAAGCTTCATATAACCAAAGAACACCCACAGATTTTGCTGAACATATGATGCTCTTAGCAAAGAAAATAGGCCACACCAGTGAACTTCTGGTGGTTAAACTTGGTAATGAGGCAGTGAGAATACCAGACAAGTTTCTGAATCCTGACGAAAGAAAACATGGCACTGCAGTCAACAGCTCTGCTGCTGCAAGTTCTGACCCTGTAGGAAGACAACCCCATTCCTGTTCTCAGGAAGTAGGACAGAAGATAAATTTTCTTATTATTATTATTACTAATATTTTATTTTATTAAGAAGGAGAGCACATAGTTTGGAAAGCTAAGGGATTTCTGCTTGGAGGATGCTCATGATGGTATTGCTTGCCTTCCCCCTGTGATCCATCAACTTGTAATGTATTAATGTTGTATGGAAATTCTGTCTTCCGGAGAAACTTAGGTTGTGATATTTTGGTTGGTCATACAGCTTGGTTTTTACCATTTAGATTTTCTGTGACAGGATCAAAGAAATACAGATTATGTTTATTTACTTTCATCCCACACAAATGCAGAAACATACCAGGAATCTCAAGAGGTTCAAGAAAGAAGAAGACCGTCATCACCGTGGTAAGAGAATGGTTTAGAAAACTGACAGGAACGGGAAAAAAAGACACAATTTTCTCCTTAGAAATAAATTCATGGATAAAGTTTTCTGTCTCCAAAGGCCTGAATATCCGTGTCATAGTCCTGTGCTTTTGTACGCTTCCTCTTTAGCTACCTCTCCTGAGTCCGTGCCTCAAAGTGGCCACACCGAGGCGCCAGAGAAACAATGTCAACCTCAGTGCTTGGACAAAGGCTGCCTCTGAGGCTGTTTTACTCCAGAAACATCCTGTAGCAGATGTCCAGACACACTGTGGGCCTCTCTGTGAAGCTCTCATGGAACCGAAGGCTTACATGGCATTTATTATGATTTTGTGGTGCATGTGTTTCTTGCAGGGTGAAGCTGAATGGCATTTCCAAAGCCTTTCCTACGCACATCTAGCACCACCTACCGCCCCCTGCCCACTGCAAACGGAATAGTGCATTGCCTTCTTGAGGAGTTGTGTGGTGATCAAGCCGTAGCGTAGGCTGGTGGATTTCATGGCTGTAGCCGTTACCCAGCCATTTACTAAGCTGCCTCACACTCATTACTGGTACAAAACTACCTGTGAGTGCAGCATTAGCACAGAATGTACATGTAAGTGGAGATTTACAAAGTTCCCCACAAAAATTAGCTGATTGAAAAAAGCAGTTCGTTAAGAAGCATTTCTTAAAGCAAACCTCTAAAATACTGCTTCTCATGGGGTTTTACTTTTCCCTACAGCACTTGCTGATGAGCGAGTGTTACTGCAACTAAGCAACGTGCCTTGTGGTCCGGAGCCCCTGTTCTTTCCTCAAAGTTCAGTAGGTGTTCTGAGTT
>NW_024963742.1:0-2466 GCF_019238085.1 Lagopus leucura
GCCCCCTCCCCGTCCCCCCCCCCTCACCCGCCTCGATGGACCCCGACCAGCGATCCACCATCTTCTGGATGACGATCTCAAACAGCTCCCCGTCCCGCAGCGCCCTGGGGGGGGACGATGACATTTTGGGGTCCCAGGAGCACATTTGAGGCCATCGGGGCAGATGATGCAGGAGTTAGGGCCAGGTTATGGGGTTTAGGGCCAGGTTATGGGGTTTAGGGCCAGGTTATGGGGGTTTAGGGCCAGGTTATGGGGTTTAGGGCCAGGTTATGGGGTTTAGGGCCAGGTTATGGGGGATTAGGGCCAGGTTATGGGGGATTAGGATCACATTATGGAGTCTTAGTGTCAGATTATGGGGCTTAGTGCCAGATTATGGGGTTTTCCGTCAGATTATGTCAATTCAGTATCAGATTATGGGGTTTAGTGCCAGATTATGGGGATTTAGTGACAGATTATGGGGGTTAGTGCCAGGTTCTGGGGGTTTTCAGTCATATTATGGGGATTTAGTGCCAGATTATGGGGGTTTTCAGTCAAATTATGTCAATTTAGTCTCAGACTATGGGGGTTAGTGCCAGATTATGGGGGTTTAATCTCATATTATGGGGGTTTAGGGCCATAATATGGGGGTTTAGGGTCACATTATTGGGGCTTTCAGTCAGATTATAGGGGTTAGTGTCAGATTATGGGGATTACTGCAATATTATTGGGGTGTAGGGTCATATTATGGGGGTTTTCAGTCAGATTATGGGGTTCAGTGCTAGATTATGGGGATTTAGGGTCACATTATGAGGCCTTAATGCCAGATTATGGGAGTTTAGTGCCATATTATGGGGGTTAGTGCCAGGTTCTGGGGGTTTTCAGTCAGATTATGGGGGTTTAAAGTCAGATTATGGGAGTTTAGTGCCAGATTATGGAGTTTAGTGTCAAATTATGGTGCCTTAGTGCCAGATTATGGGGCCGTAGTGTCAGATTATGGTTGTTTAGTGCCAGATTATGGGGTTTAATGTCAGATAATGGGGGTTTAGTGTTCAATGTTGGGGGTTAAGCCTCACATTATGGCAAATTAGTCTCAGATTATGGGGGTTTGGTGCAGATTATTGGGGTTTAGGGCCAGATAATGGGGCTTTAGGGACAGATAATGGGGTTTAGGGCCAGATTATTGGGGGTTAGAGACAGATTATGGGGTTTTCAGTCAGATTATGAGATTTAATGCCAGATTATGGGGGTTTAGTACCAGATTATGGGGGTTTAGTGCCAGATTGTGGGGGTTTAGTGCCAGATTGTGGGGGTTTAGTGTCAGATTATGGGGGTTTAGTGTCAGATTATGGAGGGTTTCAGTCAGATTATGGAGGTTTAGTGTCAGATTATGGGTTTTAGTGCCAGAATATGGGGGTTTAGTGACAGATTATGGGGTTTTCAGTCAGATTATGGGATTTAGTGCCAGATTATAGGGTTTAGTGCCAGATTATGGGGTTTAATGCCAGATTATGGGGGTTTAGTGACGGATTATGGGGGTTTAGTGACAGATTATGGGGGTTTCAGTCAGATTATGGGATTTAGTGCCAGATTATGGGGTTTAATGCCAGATTATGGGGGTTTAGTGACAGATTATGGGGGGTTCAGTCAGATTATGGGATTTAGTGCCAGATTATGGGCTCCTAGGATCAGATGACAGAGCTTTAGCCCCAGATTAGGGGGGTTCACATTAAGATGATGGGATGTAGGTTCAGATTACGAGCTCCCAGCCCCATTTTAGGGGGTTCCAGCCCCGTTTCATGGGGTGCCGACCTGTTGGAGACCACGATGGCGTCGTTGAACTCAGCGCGGCAGTTCTGGCGCAGCGCCGTGCGGCCGCCGTTGGTGAGCAGAGCGTTGGCCCCATGGCGCCGGTGGAAGCGCAGCTCTGAGCCCCCGCCGGGGGATGGCAGCGGAGGGGACAGAGGAGACCCCCCTGGAGAGAGCTCTGGAGGCAGCTCTGGGGAGGGAGGATGGGGTCAGGACCCCCCCCCTTTGTCCCCAACCTTCCCCAAAAATTCCCACCGGGGACCCCCAACTGCCCCCCCCCCCCCCGACGTCCCCAGAGCCTCTTTTGTCCCCCCACCTCGATGTCCCCAAATCCTCATCTTTCTGCTGCCCACCAAAACCTCGATCCAACGCCCCCAAATCCACACCCCCATGTCCCCATTTCCCATCCCTGTGCCCCCCAAACCTTCACCCCACTGCCCCCAAATCCTCATCCTCATGTCCCCTCCTCACCCCTCACATCCCCATACTCTTGATTTGACGTCCCCAAATCCACACCCCAGTGTCCCCATGCCCCCCCACTCCCCCTAAATCTTCAACCAGGCTCCCCAACCCTCACCCTGATATCCCCACCACCCCAAACTCCCACCCCAATGTCCCCAAACCTTCACCCCACTGCCCCACTGCCCCCAAATCCCCATCCTCCGTCCCCACACCCTTGCT
>NW_024963743.1:0-1073 GCF_019238085.1 Lagopus leucura
CATTGGGGTTTTGGGCTCACGGGGGGTTTGGGGTCTTGCAGTGGGATTTGGGGTCTTCTATTGGGGTATTGGGGTCACATTCGGACATTGGGGTCCCAATGGGGTTTGGGGGGATTTATGAGGGTTCCCCATTGGGGTATTGGGGTCACAGGGGGTTTTGGGGTCGCAATGGGATTTTGGGGGATATATGAGGGTTCCCCATTGGGGTTTTGGGGTCACAGTGGGATTTGGGGCTCCCCATTGAGATTTTGGGGTCTCCCATTGGGGGTCTTGGGGTCACAGTGGATTTTGGGGTCACAATGGGATTTGGGGGTCTCCCATTGGGGGTACTGGGTCACATTGGGGTCACAATGGGATTTTGGGGGATATATGAGGGTTCCCCATTGGGGTTTTCGGGTCACAGTGGGATTTGGGGTCACAGGGGGTATTGGGGTCACAATGGGGGTCTTGGGGTCTCCCATTGGGGGTTTTGGGGTCACCTTGGGGTATTGGGGTCACAATGGGATTTTGGGGGATTTATGAGGGTTCCCATTGGGGTGTTGGGGTCACAATGGGACTTGGGGGTGTGCCATTGGAATATTGGGGTCTCTTTGGGGTATTGGGGTCATAATGGGATTTTGGGGTCTCCCATTGGGGTTTTGGGGTCACATTGGGGTTTGGGGGTCCCGGGGGGTTTTGGGGACACAATGGGATTTTGGGGGATATATGCAGGTTCCCCATTGGGGTTTTCGGGTCACAGTGGGATTTGGGGTCACAGTGGGGTCTTGGGGTCACAGGTAGTTTTGGGGTCTCCTATTGGGGGCGTTGGGGTCACAATGGGATTTAGGGTCTCCTATTGGGGTTTTGGGGCCACAGGGGGTTTAGGGGTCACAATGGGATTTTGGGGTCTCCCATTGGGGGTTCTGGGGTCACATTGGTGTATTAGGGTGACAATGGGATTTGGGATATTGGGGTCACAATTTGATTTTGGGTGATATATGAGGGTTCCCCATTGGGGTTTTGGGGTCACAATGGGATTTTGGGGTATCCTATTGGGGGTCTTGGGGTCACATTGAGGTTTTGGGGTCCTCCCA
>NW_024963744.1:0-2805 GCF_019238085.1 Lagopus leucura
TCCATGTTTCCCGTCGTCCTGTTGCTACATGCCCATTAAAACAGACATCTTTCCTGTAGGTCCTCTTCAGGCACTGGAAGGGCTCAGTGAGTTCTCCGCTGTGCCTTCTATTATCTAGTCTGCAGAGCCCCGGCTCCCTCAGCCCGTCTTTGTAGGGCAGCTGCTCCAGGCCTCTGATCACGTTTGTGGCCCTTCTCTGGACCCTCTCCAACAGCTCTCTGTCTTTCCTGTACTGGGGGCTCCAGACCTGGCCACAGCACTCCAGATGGGGCCTCACGAGGGCAGAGTACGGAGACACAATCCCCTCCCTGTTCCTGCTGGCCACCCCTCTTCTGATGGACCCCAGGTTTGCATTTGCTTTCTGAGCTGCAGGAGCACATTGCTGGCTCATGTTCAGGTTTTCATCCATCAGGACCCCCAGGTTCTTCTCTGCAGGGCTACTTGCAAGGATTGTTCCTTCCCGTTTGTACGTATGCCTGAGATTCCTCTGGCCCAAGTGCCAAACCTTGCACTTTGGTGTGTTGAACCTCACTGGCTTCACCTGGGCCCACCCTTTGAGTTTGTGGGGGTCCCTTTGAACGGCATCCCTTCCTTCCACCGTGTCACAACTACAGCACTCAGCGTGGTGTCATCAGCAAACTTGCTGAGGGTGCACTCAACTCCATCATTGATGACATTGATAAAGATGTTAAAGAGTATCGGTCCCAAAACAGACCTCTGGGGGGCACAGCTCGTTACCGGCCTCTACCAGGACATGAACCCTCTATCACCACCCTTTGCCTGCAGCCTTTCAACCAACTCCGTATCCACCAGGTGGTCTACCCATCAAATCCCCATCTCTCCAATTTGGAGATAAGGATGTGGTGGGGGACCATCAGAGGCTTTGCACGAGTCCAGGTAAATGACGCTGGTCTCACCTTCCTTTTGTCCACCAATGCCGTCACTCCGTCATATGGAGCGACGTTCCTAGCGACATGTCACCCAGGCCCTAAGCAGGCAAAACACCTCCCTGGGGGGAGGGACATGAACGGCATGTGGGGCCCTCTGTTCCCCTCAGAAGGGAGTCCCCCGTGATGACATCTCTTCTTTTTTTCTTGATGGATGGTGCGGTGACACCACCAGGGCAGTCTGACTTGCCCAGGGCAACCCCTGCAACGTGGAGGGACCTTCATCCACATCTCCCGTCCGTCCAGCTCCAGAGCCTCCTACCCATTCACAGAATGGCTGGGGTTGAAAAGGCCCCGAATGATCAACTAGTTTAAATCCCCCTGCTGTGTGCAGGGTCACCAGCCACTAGACCACGCTGCCCAGAGCCACATCCAGCCTGGCCTTGAACGCCTCCAGGGATGGGTCATCCACAACCTCCTTGGGCAGCCTGTTCCAGTTTGTCACCACGCTCTGTGTGGAAAGCCTCCTCCTAATATCTAACCTAAACCTCCCCTGTCTCAGTTTAAAAGCATTCCTCCTTGTCCTATCACTCTCCACCCTCACAAACAGTCGAGTTTGAGAAGGACCTGGGCGTCCTGATGGATAAAAAACATGAGCCAGCGGCGTGCTTCTGCAGCTCGGAAAGCAAACGGTATCCTGGGCTCCATTAGAAGAGGGGTGGCCAGCAGGGACAGGGAGGGGATTGTGCCTCCATACTCTGCCCTCGTAAGGCCCCATCTGGAGTGCTGTGGCCAGGTCTGGAGCCCCCAGTGCAGGAAAGACAGAGAGCTGTTGGAGAGGGCCCAGAGGAGAGCCACAAACGTGATCAGAGGCCTGGAGCAGCTCTCCTGCAAAGACAGGCTGGGGGAGTGTGAGAATCCTTCCTTGGTTTTTGGCTCAAAGCTTGCTCCCTGAGGTTTTTCTTGTGATAAGACTCTGAATGATTTGTTCAGGAGGCAAGCGATGGGTGTTGTGTGGCAATCAACATCACTGTGTGGACAGTTTTACATCTTTGGAGCTGTTTGCCTTCGGAAGACAGTGCTCAGGACTGTTTACTGGCAAAAGATCTAGCCTGCGACCAAAGATCTCCTGTTTGCTGTGGAAGACTGGGGGACAATGCCATTGTATCCTGTGAAGGCAAGATACAAGTTGGCACCTCCCTGCTCCCTCTTATCTGCTGGCAAGGCCAGGAGGATAGGAACAAAGCAGTTTCCTGCTGAGATCCCAGAGCCAGAAGCTGCCACTCCAAGGAGAGCTGACTCAACCACTTTGGATTTGAGCCGTCGCTCCAAAGACAGCTGACTCAACCACTTTGAAAGCATTGAAAAGGGGCCATCATCGCCATGGTCGTTGTCGTGGTTCTTGCCGTTGTGGTTGTCATCAACAGAACAATGCCCGACGACCCACCACTACCGAAGATCAAAGACTGAACTACCAACCACGCTGGATCCATGGTGGTGACTATCTCCCCCTTGCTTCCTATAAAGACTCCTTGCTTCTTCTTTTCTATCTTTTCTATCGCCCTCCTTCCCTTCCCCTTTACCCTAATTCATTCAAGTGTCCGTCCTCCCCTTCCCCATTTCCCTAATCTTAATTTGTAATAAACTGGTCGAACCAACATTTGAACCGTTGTTTCTTAATCTCACGCCGGGTATACAGGTATTAAAAGAACCTCCTCTCCCTCCTATAAATTGGAGCGAGACAGGGAGCTGGGCTTTTTCATGCTGGGGATGAGAAGGCTGAGAGGACACGTCACTGCAGCCTTCTTGTGTTTCAACTAGGATTATAAAAATGAGTGGCGTCATTTTTTTTGCTCAGGTAGATAGTGATAGGACAAGAGGGAAGGGATTAAAGCTCAGAGAGGGAAGATTGAGGTTG
>NW_024963745.1:0-1531 GCF_019238085.1 Lagopus leucura
GGGATGGTTGGGTTGGAAGGGTCCTTAAAGGTCATAGAGCCATGGAAAGGTTGGAAGGGTCCTTACAGATCATATTGCTACGGGATGGTTGGGTTGGAAGGGTCCTTAAAGGTCACAGAGCCATGGAAAGGTTGGAAGGGTCCTTAAAAATAGAACCCACACAACAGGTTGGGTTGGAAGGGTCCTTGAAGGTCGTAGAACTGTGGGGTGGTTGGGTGGGAAAGGTCCTTGAAGATCATAGAGCCGTGGAATGATTGGGTTGGAAGGGTCCTTACAGATCACAGAGCCATGGGAAGGTTGGAAAGGTCCTTACAGATCATACTGCTACGGGATGGTTGGGTTGGAAGGTTCCTTACAGATCATAGAGCCATGGGAAGGTTGGAAGGGTCCTTACAGATCATAGAGCCATGAAAGTGTTAGGATGGAAGGGTCCTGAAAGGGTACTGAGCCATGGAAAGGTTGGAAGGGTCCTTAAAAATAGAACCCATAGAACAGGTTGGGTTGGAAGGATCCTTGAAGGTCACAGAGCTGTGGGATGGTTTGGTTAGAAAAATCCTTGAAGGTTATAGAGCCACGGAATGGTTGGATTGGAAGGGTCCTGAAAGATCATAGAAGCATGGGATGGTTTGGGTCCTTGAAGATCATTGAATCCATAAAATAAGTTGCATTGGAAGAGTCCTTAAAAGGTTACAGAACCAAAGAATGGGTTGAGTGGAAGAGCTCTGTAAGGTCCTAGAAGATCACAGAGCAGCTTGGAAGGGTCCTTAAAGATCATAGAACCATGGGATGAGTTGGGTTGGAAAGGTCCTTGAAGATCACAGAGCCATAGAAGGGGTTGGGTTGGAAAGGTCCTTGAAGATGACAGAGCCATGGGAGGGGTTGGGTTGGAAAGGTCCTTGAAGATCACAGAGCCATGGAAGGGGTTGGGTTGGAAAAGTCCTTGAAGATCACAGAGCCATGGAAGGGGTTGGGTTGGAAAGGTCCTTGAAGATGACAGAGCCATGGAAGGGGTTGGGTTGGAAAGGTCCTTGAAGATGACAGAGCCATGGAAGGGATTGGGTTGGAAAGGTCCTTGAAGATCACAGAGCCATGGAAGGGGTTGGGTTGGAAAGGTCCTTGAAGATCAAGGAGCCATGGGATGAGTTGGGTTGGAAAGGTCCTCACAGGTCATAGAACCATAGGATGAGTTGGGTTGGAAAGGTCCTTGAAGATGACAGAGCCATGGAAGGAGTTGGGTTGGAAGGGTCCTTGAAGATCACAGTGGCATTGGCTTTGAACTGAACCTTTCTCTTTTTGGAGGTGACGGCAGCGCCGCCCCGCAGGACAAAACCCCGTGGGTCGATGTGGGGCCCACGGTGCCCTGGGCTGGGGGACGTCGGGGTCCCGCAGGTGGGGATCCCCCCCTACTTGTGGGGCGCCCATGTGGGGCGGCTCCGCGTCCCTTTGGGAAACTCAAGAAATAGAGATTGGAATACGAAAAAGAAACAAAAAAGGTTTTCTTGGTGCCCCAAACTGAGCTCTGCTCCCTGCC
>NW_024963746.1:0-6744 GCF_019238085.1 Lagopus leucura
GTCCAGTGATCACACAAGGGAAGTGTGATGCATTAAATGTGAAATATGTCTTTTGGCGATTCATACTTTAATTTAAAGGTTATCCTAATCCTTTTGAGGACAAAATGTACATTTAAGTGTTATTCTCCTGGTATGAATCACCAAACCAGTCCTCCCTCTAGATTAGCAATAGGGACAAAACTATAACTGGTCAGGAAAAGGAATAGAACCTAATTGTAAACATCTCAGATCTTTTTAAATTAGGAAAAATGTTCTATTTTAGTTAACATTTTCAAGGGAACTAAGTCTCCAAAAATTGAATTTAGGTACCCTTAAGTGCAATTTTCTGGGTGTGCTAAGCAAGACTAAGAAGAAGTGGGGCAGCAAGAAGCTGTGGGAGGAGCAGTTAAGTGGAGGAATTGGGAGCCCAGTGAATCTGCTGTCACTCAAACACTTCTTGGAGAGTGGGGAGCTGAAAGTGTGGAAAGTGTAACTCTTGCAGGAAGAGGTCAGCTGGGCAATTTGGGAAACTGGTTGATTTCTGGAGCCTTGAAGTCCGTGGCATTCAGTTGGGGAACCCAGGGAAGCTCGCAGGAAGGCAAAGACTTGAGTGAGCGGAGCAGATCTCCTTGGCTGTCTCGTTTGGCTTATTCAAAAGCATTGATGGAACTGCATATTCCTGAAAAAAAAAAAAACAAAAAAAACCCAAAACGTTGTGTTGCTTTTTTCCAGTGGAAGTGTTGCAACTAGTCTTTCTTAATTTTTGTATCCTGGAAGCTTAAAGCCTTACGCACAGGCTTCCCCTTGAGTGTTCAGATTGGGTTTGAGGTTTGGAGAACATGAGAGAGATGAGCAAGATCTCTTGTTGTGAACTTGAAAATAAAAGATAAGAGAAACAGTGGGAAGAAGAATCACCTACACACCAAACTGAGCATAAAATAACTGGAATATTTTTTTAACAGTAAGGTCTACTCAGCTCTACCAAAGTGACTGCAACACATTGCTATACAGTTCAGCCTCTAGAGAGGGATTTGACTCACACTGCTGTACTGCACTACACAACTGCATACTCATCAGCTGTTTGAACCACACTGAGCCCTGGAGTCTATTCCTGGCTCAAGGCTGGAGGCTGAGGGTGAGGAAGGGAACAGTTCAAAAACATAAGGATATTAGCAATGCTTAGGTCACCCCATAAGGTACTGTAGGGCACTAGATTTGATTACAAGGGGGTAAATATTGTATGGAGATGGTTTGCAGCAACAGGGAAGATATGAACAGCATCTTCTATAAGTTACTTCAAAATATTCTGATCGGTCTTTATTATCAGTATTCATGGCTTCAGTCAGTGATAAGAAGGAATTCTATAAGTTCTCAAGAGGAATGATGGGAATATAGTTGTCACCTTGGCAATATTTTCTAAAAACATATAAGGATTGAAGTAGCTGTATAAGCACAGGAAAAGAAATAGTGTAGTTTAATAGCAACAACTATTTTTTAAGTTTTAAGAAGAGACTTTTATAGGTTCATTCTTTGGCCAAAAATTGGCCAAAAATGTAAATTTTTAACTTTTCTTTTTCTTTCTGAAATGTCCAAAACTTTCAAGTTTTTATCAGACTGCTGGAACAATCTGATACTGTTCAGGATTTATAAAAACTGTGCTTTAGAATTAACAACAGCAACAAGATTTTTTTTCAGTGAAATCATAAATCACAGAATCACAGAATTGTAGGGGTTGGAAGGGACCTCCAGAGATCATTGAGTCCAAACCCCTGCCAAAGCAGGTTCCTAGGTTGCACAAGTAGGTTTCCAGGTGAGTCTTGAATGTCTCCAGAGAAGAAGACTCCACCACCTCCCTGGGCAGCCTGTTCCAGTGCTCCGTCACCCTCAGCGTAAAGAAGTTCTTGCACACATTTGTGTGGAACTTCCAATGCTGCAGTTTCTGGCCGTTTCCCTTTGTCCTGTCTCCACACACTGCTGAAAAGAGTCTGGCCTCACCACTCTGAAGTCCACACCTTAGATATTTATAGACCTGGATCAGGTCCCCTCTCAGTCTTCCTTTCTCAAGGCTGAACAGACCCAGTTCACTCAGCCTTTCTTCATAGGAGAGATGCTCAGGTCCTTCACCATCTTTGTGGCCCTCCGCTGGACTCTTTCCAAGAGATCCTTGTCTTTTTTGTACTGGGGAGCCCAGAACTGGACACAGTACTCCAGATGAGGCCTTACCAGGGCAGAGTAGAGGGGGAGGATCACCTCCCTCGACCTGCTGGCCACACTCTTTTTAATGCACCCCAGTAAGCCATTGGCCCTCTTGGCCACAAGGGCACACTGCTGTTTCATGGCCAACCTGTCATCCACCAGGACACCCAGGTTCCTTTCCGCAGAGCTCCCCTCCAGCAGGTCATTCCCCAACCGGTACCAGTGCATGCAATTATTCCTCCCCAGATGCAAGACTCTACACTTGCTTTTGTTAAACCTCATCTGTTTTTTTTCTGCCCAGCTCTCCAGCCTGTCCAGGTCTTGCTGAATGGCAGCATAGCCTTCAGGCGTGTCAGCCAATCCTCCCAACTTCGTATCATCAGCAAACTTTTTGAGGGTGGCCATTATCCCCTCATCAAGGTCATTGATGAAGATGTTGAACAAGACCGGACCCAGCACAGACCCCTGAGGAACACCGCTAGTTACAGGCCTCCAACCGGACTCTGCACCGCCAACGACGACCCTCTGTGCTCTGCCAGTCAGCCAGTTCTCAACCCACCTCACTGTCCACTCATCTATCCCACACTTCCTCAGCTTTGTTATAAGGATGTCGTGGGAGAAGGTATGAAATTTCTTGCTGAAGTCAAGGTAGACTACATCCACTGTTTTCCCCCCATCCACCCAGCCAGTGACAACACCGTAGAAGGCTACCAGGTTGGTCAAGCATGACCTCCCTCTGGTGAACCCATGCTGACTACTCCTGATAACCTCCTTTTCTTCCAGTTGTCTGGAGATGGCATCTAACAAAAGCTGTTCCATCACCTTTCCAGGGACAGAGGTGAGGCTGACTGGCCTGTAATTATCTGGATCTTCCTTCTTGCCCTTTTTGAAGACCGGGGTGACGTTGGCTATCTTCCAGTCTTCAGGCACCTCCCCCATCCTCCAAGACCTCTCAAAGATGACAGAAAGCGGTTCAGCAATCACCTCTGCCAGCTCCCTCAGCACCCGTGGATGAATCCCATCAAATCCCATTGATTTGTGAACATTGGTGTTGCCTAGGTGCTCTCGGACCACCTCTTCCCTGACAGAAGGGGGGTCTTCCATTCCCCAGATCCTCTCACTAACCTCCAGGGTCTTGGATTCCCGAAGGGGAGCTTTTTCACTGAAGACAGAAGCAAAGAAGGCATTCAGTATCTCTGCCTTCTCAGCAACCCCCATTACCAGAATACCCTCGTCACTTAGCAGGGGAGCCACATTCTCCCTAATCTTCCTTTTACTGTCAACATACTTTAAAAAGCCTTTTTTATTATCCTTTATCATCTTTGCCAGATTTAATTCCAGGCGGGCTTTAGCTGTCCTCGTCGCATCCCTGCAGGCCCTGACAACATTTCTATATTCTTCCCAAGTAGTCAGACCCTTTTTCCACATTTCATGGACCTTATTCTTCCCTTTGAATTTGTGCATGAGCTCCTTGCTCATCCACACTGGTCTCCTGCCATCTTTTCCTGATTTCTTGCTCATAGGGACACACTGATCCTGAGCTTGGAAGAAGAGCTGTTTAAATGCTGAACAGCTCCCTCTTATGTTCTAACACCCTTGCCCACGGGACAGCTCTAAGTAGGCTCTCCTAAAGTCCAAGGTAGCAATCCTACTTTTTGCTTTGCTTCTTCCACAAAGCAAAAAAGATCTGCTCCATACAGAGTTGCTGAAAACTAAACTAATGCCAATGAAATACAATTTAAAGGGAAGAAGAAATACACTGAAGTATTAAATGCACCAGAATTAATTAGTTTGCTCTTCACTGAGTTTATTGTTCTTCGTACCTGGAGTAACAGATACAAAACAGTTATTAAAAGCAGCTGCTATATCTAACTGTCCTATTATTTACACTTGCTCTCAAAAGTATTAACAAATTTACATTTTTATCATAAAAGACCACTGTACTTTTCTTTCTAAGAGTGGATCTACTCCACTCTTCATCAGTCTTACACTTCAGCTTTATAAGCATATTTCTCAAATCAATTTTGTATTTTTATTATTCTTTGCTAAACTCCTCCTGCTCGGATAAGTATCTTAAATATGTTTTTCAAATTGAAGAACAGTATACTAGATAAGTTTTAGAAACAATTACTATTTTCAGAGGATAGTGTAAAGTCAAGCTCACTTAATGTTGAGAGAAGGAGGATAGCTCTTACTATGAAAAAAACTGCTTAGTTGGGCAAAAGCTATCTTCAGTTTTACTACTTTAGATCCGAAGACATCTTATATTTCAAATGAAATGTAAATAATTAGAGAGGAAAATCAATTAAATATTTCTGAACAAAGAAAAGGAATAAGAAATAAAAGTAATATCTTACTGTATACATTAATTTTTTATGTGACTAGGAAAAGCTTTTATGTCTAAGTATTCGTTCTTGAATTGTTTATATTCACAAGTCACTCAGATATATTTTTGCAGCCTTACTGATATATGCTTCTTAGTCTTCAGATCAGTACACAAACCATAAAACTTACAGTGCCTTACTGCTCTCCAAAGCCTCTTAAGCTTTTATTACACAGTATTGTGACAGTGAAGGTATGTTGATGCTCATACGAACATAGATTACAATACATGGGCATATTAAGGGCAGGAGATGTAGATGAAGAAAGCGTTGAAAATTTATATTTCCTTGTCTCTTGTAATGTGCCTGACTGTGAGAACTTTCCCCATCTGTCCTTCTATTCTGGAAAAAGTGATGTTCATGGAACTGACAAGTAAATGTTGCATTATTGTTAAAGCACTGCAGAATGGTAAGCATAACCTGTGACTGTTACTTCTCTGCATGATTTCATGCTTTGCTTAATTTGTTCTTCTTTCAAGTTCAAATCCCTTTCAGACAAACCTAAACAACAGTGGTAGTGCATTGTATGTGATCTTTAGCTCAGATAGATATTTTGATATTGTGAATAAAGGCAAAACTTCTTTCTACCTTTCTTTTCTTTGCATACCTTGTATTTGTTCATAGGGTTATCTGTATCTCATAAAAATCACTCTGAAGAGAGTTCATTGAATCATAACATAGGATCATAGAATCATAGAATTGGATTGGAAGGGACCCCAAGGATCATCAAGTCCCAACCCCAATGCCACAGACAGGGCTGCCAACCACTGGATCAAGTACTAGACCAAGTTACCCAGGTTCCCACCCAACCTGGCCTTAAACGCCTCCAGGGCTGGGGATCCACAACCTCTTTGCACAGGCTGTTTCAGCACTTCACCACTCTTACTAAAAAACTTCCCCCTGACATCTAGTCTAAATCTCCCCTCCTTTAGTTTTAAGCCATTTCCCTTGCCCTATCATATAATTAACAGAATACAGAGAAATAACTTTTTCAAAGAAAACTCTGGCAAACATTTCATTTAAATTTCTCTCAAACAAACAAGCTTGGCCTCTCTCTTTTCAGTTATATTGTGCTGTGGGTCTGCACACCTGTTGTGAAATACATGCATGTTTTCGTTCTGTCAGAGAGGACTGGAATTTGTATACATAGGATTGCCTAACAACCTAATCATTCTCTTAGAAATCATCAGTCTCAGAGTTTTGCTTTGCATTTTTTTCATTAGTATCCACTAAAACAGCAGGAGAGATTTCTTGGCAAGATTGTAGCTGCTCCATCATTGGAGATCTCTTAGAACTTGCTGGAATAACATCTATTTAGAGTACCATAAAACAAATTAATGTTCCTTTTGGACTGTGTGACGAATTACATTGCCCCTAGCATCCCTTCCAATTCCATAATTAGATCATGTTTCCTGAAAAAAGAGCATATAATATGATTTTTGGCATGTGGAGATTTTGAATCAGACTGTAGATTGACCGTATTGACCAGATGGACACTTCTCAGCAGAGTGGCAGTGTGTTAAAAAAATAAAGAGAATTTATAGGTGGATGTTGAATAAACCATTATGGGGAATATGCTGAATAGATGGAGAACATAAGACATTCTATCGTCTGAGAATCCAAGAAAGAACTCTTTATCCCAGCATGTAGCCTGAGATGTCTCAAACAGATGAAACACTGGTGAAAGAATCCATTTTAACCAGTCATTTGGGGTGGGATGAAAGACATTTTAAGTATTCAGAAACATTATTTTTGCCATTCTTGACAGTAGTTTGAGAGGCAAAAAGCCACATAGTATTTAGCATAGTACTAAGTTCTTAGGAGTGAAGAATAATAATAATAATCAGAAACAGCTGAAGAATTTGTTAGAACATTCATTTTTCACTCCTTTTCCAATAGCTTGCAAGCACTGAGAATTCTATATAATTTTACAAGTTCTGGATCTTTGTATGCATTAAAAATTACTGTCTGTATTACAGCAGTACCTGGAGAATCTAATGGAATTTTGGCCTTGTAAATAAGTGCATACTTACAACTCTCAGAAGCAATGTCTTTCCCAAAGAGTTTGCAATCTAATTAGAAAAGCCAGGAAATCCTCCAGAAAATTTCTTTTTTTATTTTTATTTTTATTTTTATTTTTATTTTTATTTTTATTTTTATTTTTATTTTTATTTTTATTTTTATTTTT
>NW_024963747.1:0-842 GCF_019238085.1 Lagopus leucura
CGTTGACCCCATAGGGACATCATTCATCCCATTGACCCCATAGGGACAACGTTGACCCCATAGGGACATCATTCACCCCATTGACCCCATAGGGACAACGTTGACCCCATAGGGACATCATTCACCCCATTGACCCCATAGGGACATCATTCACCCCATGGACCCCATAGGGACATCGTTGACCCCATAGGGACTTCATTGACCCCATAGGGACCCCATTGACCCCATAGGGACCCCACTGACCCCATAGGGACTTCATTGACTCCATAGGGACATTATTGACCCCATTGACCCCATAGGGACATCGTTGATCCCATAGGGACATTATTGACCCCACTGACCCCATAGGCACACCATTGACCCCATAGGGACCCCATTGACCCCATAAGGACCCCATTGACCCCATAGGGACATCCTTGACCCCATAGGGACCCCATTGACCCCATAAGGACCCCACTGACCCCATAGGGGCATCGTTGACCCCATAGGGACCCCATTGACCGCATAGGGACATCGTTGACCCCATAGGGACCCCATTGACCCCATAGGGACATCGTTGACCCCACTGACCCCATAGGGACCCCATTGACCCCATAAGGACCCCATTGACCCCATAGGGACATCGTTGACCCCATAGGGACCCCATTGACCCCATAGGGACATCATTGACGTCCCTGATCCCAAACCCCAATGACAGACCCCCAAACCCCACTAATTACCCCAAAACCCCACTGATTACCCCCAAATCCCACTAATTACCCCATTAATGACCCCCAACCCCATTCATTACTCCCTCAACCCCACTAATTACCCCTCAGCCCCACTAATGACCCCCTCAACCC
>NW_024963747.1:942-1559 GCF_019238085.1 Lagopus leucura
GACATCGTTGACCCCACTGACCCCATAGGGACCCCATTGACCCCATAAGGACCCCATTGACCCCATAGGGACATCCTTGACCCCATAGGGACCCCATTGACCCCATAAGGACCCCACTGACCCCATAGGGGCATCGTTGACCCCATAGGGACCCCATTGACCCCATAGGGACATCGTTGACCCCATAGGGACCCCATTGACCCCATAGGGACATCGTTGACCCCACTGACCCCATAGGGACCCCATTGACCCCATAGGGACCCCATTGACCCCATAGGGACATCGTTGACCCCATAGGGACCCCATTGACCCCATAGGGACATCATTGACGTCCCTGATCCCAAACCCCAATGACAGACCCCCAAACCCCACTAATTACCCCAAAACCCCACTGATTACCCCCAAATCCCACTAATTACCCCATTAATGACCCCCCAACCCCATTCATTACTCCCTCAACCCCACTAATTACCCCTCAGCCCCACTAATGACCCCCTCAACCCCACTAATCACCTCTACCACCCCACTAATTACCCCCAAATCCCACTAATGACCCCATTAATGACCCCCAACCCCACTAATTACCCCCCAAACCCCACTAATTACCTCCCAGCCCC
>NW_024963748.1:0-1154 GCF_019238085.1 Lagopus leucura
CACAAAGCCACAGGTGGTCATCATGCTGTGGCTCTGGCTGAAGTTCTTCCAATGCTCTGCAGGCTCGGTATCTTGTGTGGCTGTGTTGGTAGGTAATGAGGCTGGAACTGCTTTTGAAGGTTCCCCGTATCTTGTGATTCTTCTACAGCCTGCATGTGCTGTGGATGTGCTTGTGGGTGTTGAGATTAGACCTTCTTTTAAAGCTCTTCTCACACTCAGAACACTTATAGGATCTCTCCCCTGTGTGGATGCTTTAGAGGCGTTTCAATTCAGAACTGCTTTTGAAGCACTTCCCACACTCGGGACACTTACAGGGTCTCTCTGTGTGAATGCACTGGTGGTAGGTTAGGTGGGAACTGCTTTAGAAGTTCCTCCCACACTCAGAGCACTTGTAGGGTTTTTCACCTGTGTGGAAGCGCTGATGCAACTTCAGTTCAGAACTGCTTGTGAAGTTCTTCTAACACTCAGGACATTTGTAAGGTCTCTCCCCTGTGTGGATGTACTTGTGCCTTTTTAAAACAGAACTGCGTGTGAAGCTCTTCCCACACTCCAAGCACTTGTGGGGTTTTTCACCTGTGTGGACGCGCTGGTGACTCTTTAAAACACAACTGCTTGTGAAGCTCTTCCCACACTCAGAGCACTTGAAGGGCCTCTCCCCTGTGTGTATGCGCTGGTGCAGCTTCAATTCAGAACTGCATCTGTAGCTCTTCCCACACTCAGGACACTGAAATGGTTGCTGTCCTGTGTGGATGCGCTTGTGCAGCTTCAATTCAGAACTGCTCTTGAAGCTCTTCCCACAGTCAGAGCACTTGTAGGGTTTTTCACCTGTGTGGATGCGCTGGTGCCTCTTTAAATTAGAACTGCTTGTGAAGCTCTTCCCACACTCAGAGCACTTGTAGGGTCTCACCCCTGTGTGGATATGCTGGTGCAGCTTCAATTCAGAACTGCATCTGTAGCTCTTCCCACACTCAGGACACTGAAATGGTTGCTGTCCTGTGTGAATGCGCCTGTGCAGCTTCAATTCAGAACTCCTTGTGAAGCTCTTCCCACACTCAGAGCACCTGTAGGGTCTCTCTCCTGTATGGACACGCTGGTGGACAATGAGGCGGGATCTCCATTTGAAGCTCTTCCCACAATCAGAGCACTTGTATGGC
>NW_024963749.1:0-4259 GCF_019238085.1 Lagopus leucura
TGGTTTGGCTCCAACTTCCTCTTTGTTTTATAAATGTAGATATGACCCATGTGTGAGAATCCTTCTTTGTTTTTTTTGGCTCAAAGCTTGCTTCCTGAGGCATTTCTTGCGATAAGACTCTGATTGATTTGTTGAGGAGGCAACTAATGGGTGCTAACCGTGTGACAATGGATATCGCTTTGGGAACATTTGAAAGCCCCTTCCCCGAGAACTGCTTGCTCTGTAGAAGAGCGGATGAGAATACTCAGGAGTGTTCACTGGCGGAAGATCTGGCCTGTGACAAAACAGCTCCAGCTAGGTGTGGGAAAATTGGGGAACGATACCATCGTGTTCTGTGAGAAACAGGATGCAGATGGGCACCCCTGCTCCCTCTTATCTGCTGGCAAGGCCCGGAAGATGGGAACAAAGGAGTTTCTGCTGAGATCCCAGAGCCAGAAGCTGCCGCTCAAAGGAGAGCTGACTCAACCACTTTGGATTTGAGCTGTCACTCCAAAGATAGCTGACTTCACCACTTTGAAAGCATTGAAAAGGGGCCATCATTGCCATGGTCGTCGTCGTCCTTCTCACCGTCGTCATTGGCACCAGGACAACTCTGCCTGACGACCCACCGCTACTGAAGATCAAAGACTGAACTACGAACCACGCTGGATCCATGGTGGTGACTATGTCCCTCTTGCTTCCTATAAAGACTCCTTGCTTCTTCTTTTCTATCTTTTCTATCGCCCTCCTTCCCTTCCCCCATTACCCTAATTCATAATAGTGTCCGTTCTCCCCTTCCCCATTTCCCCTGATTAAGATTTGTAATAAACTGGTTGGACCAACATTTGAACCGTTGCTTCTTAATCTCACGCCGGGTATATAGATAATAAAAGAACCTCCTCTCCCTCCTATAAATTGGAGCGAGACATTTATTTAATGGCGTAGTCGTTGCAGGATACCCGCTGTGAGAGTGTTGTCCTTCCAGATATAGTTTGAAACTTTTTTTCTGTGTGCACCTCCTGGAGTTGCAAGGAGCGATAGTTTTGAAAATTTAGACGTGAGTTCTTCTCCAGGAAGACCGCTCCATATTCTGAAACTTTACCTTTTATGTGTGTACCTCTCGGGGACGTATTTTGAATACTTGCATTTTGTTTAATACGTGTGTGCCTCCTCGGGAAGAACTCTCTGGTTATTCGGTAACTGAAGTGCGAAACTCGAACCTTTTTGTGTGTGTGTGTGTGTGTCTGCGTGCACGCGCCTCTTGGGGAAGTGAGGAAGTGATATTTTGTTACTTAAACGTGTGTGCCTCTCCAAGAAAGTTTATTTACTCTATTGAAACCTAGAAAGCTTTGCTTTAGCTTCACATTTTTTGTGCTCCCGTCAACAAAAGGGAGGCGTCATTGGAGCATTTGCATTTGTTTAGGTGTGGTGTATCTCCCTGGGAGGAACGGTGAGGAGTAACTGAGCTTCTGAATACGTGTACCTCCTCCTCCCTTAGTGTTGGTCTTTCATTGTATTGAAAAAATGAGCGACAGTAATGCCAGTATGAAAAGTGAAGATGTGTTATTTGACCTTTTAGAAAAGCATGGTGCTCGTCCCTCTTTGTCAGGGGTGGACTGGGCACGCCAAAATTGGCATAATTTGCAGAGTGTTTCGGACCGCATTAGTGTCTTACAGAATGAAGCTCGTACACGAGCTGGAAAAGGAAAGTCGTTTATTTGTGCCGTACTCGGGGCTGCTTTAAAAGCTGCCGTAGAGTTCCGAAATGAAAAGCATTCGGCAGAACTCCAAACCATACAAGCACTGCAGGAATCGGTTAAAGTAACACAAGAATTGGTGAAAACTCTGCAGAATCAAATAGTGAACCTTGAAGAACAATTAGAAAGAGAGAAACGTAATTCGACTTTGTTGCAAATGGCTTTTAAGGAACTGCTAACGTGTAAGCATGCCAGCCATACCGTCACCCACAGTTTGCCTCGAGAAAAAACTTTTCCTCAGGTGGAACTACCAGGAATGAAGGAAAGGCTAGACAAATTAGAGGCCTCTCCAGCCCAGATGCGTCCTTTGATAAAACCTGAATATACATTTAATAACAGCGAGGATCTAGATCCTCAAATGAATGTTAAAGAAATTCCCTTCTCAGCCACTGAACTAGTGAAATTGAAGAAAGATTTTAGCCGCTCTCCAAAGGAATCAGAGACAGAATATGTATGGAGGGTGAGTCTCACTGGTGGCGACCAGATTCGGTTAACAGCAAAGGAAGCAGAAGGTTATTGGGGACCAGGAGTATTTTTAACTACTGGTGACAATCGTGCTCCCTGGTCATTAACGCAAAGGGCTGCCTATTGGGCAGGTGGTCTCAACCCTTTAGAAAGGGGAGACCCTCTTGCCATTACTGGAACAGTTGATCAGTTAGTAGAGAGTGTTCAAAAGGCTGCTTGTCTCCAAATGATGTATGATAGAAAGCTGCAGCCACACCATGAATCACCTATGATGATGCCTGTTGATCCTGAGAGAATGACTGCTTTAATTAGGGGGCTTCCAGAGTCGTTAAAACCTATAGGTATACAACTGCAAGGAAAAATACAGGTAATGTCTCAGGGAGAGAGAACCCAGCCAGTGTTAGAAGGAACTGTAACCCCCAACCATCTGCAGTCAGGAAACAAAGTGTGGACATGGGGAGAAGTTGCCCAAGAGTTAATTAACTATGGAAGGAAATATGGGCCAGTGGTTTCTTCCTCCACTAAATTTGAGCCAAGAGAAGTAAGACTTGCAGCGGTCAGCCTTGCCCCCAGGCCTCCTAGCCCAAAGCTCTGTGGGACTGGAAGGGTCTCACTGTCAGTAAAAATAGGTAGGCGAAATATTGATCATAAACGTAATTGTCTCTGGACACTTGGCTGGCAAAAGGGTGTTCCACGAGATTTGATGAATGGGTTACCCACTGTCAGGTTAGAGAAATTAGTTAACTGGTGGCCGGAACAAAAGCTCCAGAATCTCGGGGAAAGCAAAACCCCTAGGTCCTAGGGTCTCTCCCAAGGAACCTGAACGGCTATCCAAGCCATTAGAAAACTGACGTCTTCGCCCCTCCCAAGTGAGCGGGGTGGGGGCGGTGAAGGGTGGATGCATGAGAAAGCTCACAACAAAGGGAAACAAGATCGTCGATTTAACACCTTCTGTCCAAAGGCCTCACCACTCTTGCCAGTTATCCCTGTGAGTCACGATCCAGTAGCTGATAAGCCAGGGAAACTCTTACCTCCCTGGCCAGACTGTGTCGATTGACTCAGCTAACCTGAGGCCAGTTTCCCTAACCTTAACACGATCCCTTAACAAATATCTTTGGAAGGCTAAAGATACCCCGAAAAAGGAATATGAAATCAACACCTGCTGGATTGTTCCCTCATTTTTTAACCATATTAACAAAGCCCAAAAAGGGCAAGTCGGTGTCTTGTTTTTATTTCACAGAAGATCCCCGTGGGACCTTGACAGAACACAAAAAGGCTAATAGCTGATTTTAACTATTTGTATTTTGCGACCGAAATACTGAAGATTTGATCATGCTAGAACACTGAATGTACCTCTTGATTACATTTTTTGGTTGCAATAGTGTTATGTTTTGTGGGTGTGGGTGGTGATTGGTATCAGTCCTTGGATCTGTTAAACTTCACAACTGGGTTCAGGGTTTTTACAGGTCATCCTGGCTTACTGGTACTCCCTGCACAGTGATGCCATTTCTTTTGACCCCTTCTTTCACCCCTTTTTTACCAAACTGATTATGATTTGCATGTAACTCCTCCACAGTGTTTCCAAATTCCTAACAAACTGGGAAATGAATCAAGGGACCCATCTAATATTCTCAGATGTGGTCACAAAAGAAATCTATCAGAAAGCCTTTTGCACTGATGCTTTTCAGTGTCACATCAGTCTAGGAGTTCCATCCAAAACATGGTTGTTGGAAAGTGCCTAAGTTTTAAAAGAGAAGTGTATGTTTCTGGGATTACCCCTCTTTGATGGTTTGTACTGTGGGGGTATCCTGCACACACTATCCTGTGAAATGTTCTGTGGACTGTAACAATACTTGAACTTGCCAAACTAATATTTATATCTCTCAGCATTTGAATTGCTTTGGAAATGCTCAAGTGTAAAGTTCTTGAGACACTAAATTGTCTTAGAAAACATTCCATGGCAAGTCCACATGTTGTCAAATTAGACTAGATATGCTTTTAGTAAATTAAGTGAAGTGTAATATTGTGGAGCTATTCATAAACACCACAACCTCTACT
>NW_024963750.1:0-1151 GCF_019238085.1 Lagopus leucura
ACAGCAGCAAAACAGCTGGCAGAAGGGTGACGTTTTTGGGACAGGAAGTGCTGGAGTGACAACATGGGGACGAATGGCGGCGAGGTGACACTGAAGGAAAAACCAGCAGGGGGGTGGCATCGTGGGGACAAGCAGCGGAGGGGTGACACTACAGGGACAGGCGGTGTTGGTGTGACACCATGGGGACAACCGGTAGGAAGGTGACACTGAAGAAACAACTGGGAGAAGGGGGACGTGATGGGGACAACTGTGGGAGGGGTGGCACCGTAGGGACAACTGGTGGTGAGGTGACACTGAAGAAACAAGCGGCAGACAGGGGACACGTTGGGCCAGGCAGTGTTTGTGACACCGTGGGGACAGCTGGAAGAAGGACGGCGCTGTGGGGACAACCAGCAGGGGGGTGGAAACCATGGGGATAAACGGCAGAGAGGTGACAGCGTGGGGACAACTGGAGTTGGGGTGACAGCAAGGGGCAACCAATGGGGGAGTGACACCGTGGGGACAGGCACTGTTAGGTGACAACCAGCAGAGGGGTGACACCAGGGACAGGAGGCGTTGGGGTGGCACTGTGGGGACACTACAGGTGGCTGGGTGACGCCGTGGGGCCACGAGGTGTTGGGTGACACCACTTGGGTGACACCACGGGGAGGATCGGTGTTGGGGTGGCACTACGGGGACAAGGGGCAGAAGGGACGCCGTGGGGACGGATGGCGGCAGGGTGGCACCGAAGAAACAACCGGCGGAGGGGCGGCAGGTTGGGGACGGGGGGTGTTGGTGACACCGTGGGGACAACCAGCAGAGGGGTGACACTGGGGACAGGAGGTGTTGGGGTGGCACTGTGGGGGCGCTGCGGGCGGTTGGGTGACGCCGTGGGGCCGCGAGGTGTTGGGGTGATGCTGGGGGCAACCAACGGAGGAGTGACACGGCGGGGACAGGCGGCCGTTAGGTGACACCGTGGGGACAAGCAGCACAGGGGTGACGCTGTGGTGTGGTGGCACTGAAGGGACAAGAGGGAGGTGTGGCACTACGGGGACAGCGGGTGGAGGGGACGCGGCGGGGACGGATGGCACCGAAGAAACAACCGGCGGAGAGGCGGCAGGTTGGGGACGGGCGGCGGAGGCACCGAGGGGGGGCGGGGAGGGGGGGGGGGG
>NW_024963751.1:0-47059 GCF_019238085.1 Lagopus leucura
CCGCAGCCGTCATCCCGCGGCCCGGGCTCCCGCCGCCGCCGCCGCCGCCGCTGCTGCTGCTGCTGCTGGGGAGCGGCGAGGCGGCGGCGGGCGGCGGGGCGGCGGGCGGCGGCACCAGCGGCTTGCTGATGCTGATGCTGTCCTCTTCCTCCTCCTCCTCCTCTTCCTCCTCGGGGCTGCTGCGGGGGCTGCGGGGGCGGCGGGCCCGCGCCGAGCCCGAGCTCGACCCCGAGCCCCGCCTGCTACCTCCGCTGCTGGAGCTCCCCGGGAAGAGCGGCTGCCGGTCGGCGGCGTGCGGCGGTGGCGGCGGCGGCGGCGGCGGCTGGAAGGAACCCGAGGAGGAGGAGACCGAGCGCTGGTTGGAGGCAGCGCGGTGCATGGTCCTCCCCGGCCCCTGAGCCGGCGCGCCGGGCCCGACGGCCGCGCCGCGGCCCCCGACCCGCCCCCGGCCCGCCCCTGCTCCCCGCGCCGCCGCACCGGACCGACAGCAGCACCGAGAAAGAGCCCGAGAGGCGGCGGGGCGCGGCGAGGGGCCGGGGGCGGCGCCGATCTGCAGCGCAGCGGCGGTGGGTGGGCTGGGGGTGGGCGAGCTGAGAGCGGCTGTGCGCCGGGGGGGCAGGAGGGGTCGGGGGAGGAGCCCCCCCAGCTGTTCCCGTAGCTCGGGAACGGAGCCTCGGGAGGGTAGTCGCCCGGCCACCCGTATGGCACAGCCCCAGCACCGGACTCAGAAAAGCAGAGGGGCTTCGATGGCGCTGGTCTCCCCCGGCCCCTCGGGCTGACCGAGTGAAAGGCCGCAGTCTGGGCGCAGCCTGAAGCCGAGCGCTGACCTGGAGCGCTCATCCTGGAGCTACTTGCTTTCACTTTGTTGTAGGTTAAATGCACAGTAAGTGGCTTATACCACGCAGATTTCCTGATCTCAGCTATGCTAGGTAGTGAGGGCTCTGCCCAGCCTGCCTTGCTGGCACAGTTGCTTCATGTTGGACATCTGGAAAAATTTCTTCTCAGAAATAGTGATACTGCATTGGAAAAGGTTGCCCAGGGAGGTGGTGGAGTTACTGTCCCTGGAGATGCTGAAGATTGAACCATGTGGATGTGGCACAGAGGTACATGCTCAGTGGGCACGGTGGGGATGGGCCAGCAGTTGGACTGGATGATCTTAGAGGTCTTTTCCAACCCCAACGATTCTGTTATTCTATTCATGTTGATGTGAATAGCCCTCAGGTTCCAACTGAAAGCACTCAGAATGAGCTGCTGTGGCACCACCACATATGGCACGCTGCATTCCCACGTAGTGCTCTGTGTTCCCACCCCTTTGCTCCCTTGCACCTTCTGAGAATGATCCCAAGTAGCTTGACTCCTATGGGTATATGCTCCTCAACACATAGGGCTCAGTACTGAGGAAAAACATGAGGGACAGAACTCCAAGCCCTAAGGTATCTGGAAGCATTGCAAGCCTAGGGAGCAGTGTGTGGAGGTGGTACAGCCCATAGGCCTTCCCCAAGGTCTCCCACACTGTTTGGTGTCCTGCAGCTGGGATGGGGACCCATGTTTGCTGCTTCTCTCACACTGTTTCCCGTGCTCGTGTGCCCTTGCCAAGATCCATCCTTGCATCTACACTTCTTGCGTGCACTGCATTCCTCTAACTCACCTTGTCGTGGTGCATAGGGTGAGATGAGACCACGCATACATGCACTTGCATGCTGCTGAAGAGCCCTTTCTTTCTAATTTTTACTAGCATTTCTGCTAGCCAACAAAACCCCTCCCTTTTAAGAAGGTCAGTGACCACAGATCATATGGAACACAAATGTTCAAAGTGTTAAGGACAAGAGGAATCATCCCAGCATAGAACGGGCACAGCACCTGTGCTGCACGTAGGCCAGGCCACAGCCCTTAACTGGGCACAACAGCCCAGGGCTGCCCTTCCCCATGGGCCATCCCCGTCACACTTCAGTGCCTTGGTGGCAGTGCCACCTTCATAGTGACACAGGACACGCTTTTCCATCTGCAGTGCTGGGTGCAGTCCCACCACAGGCGGCACAGGAAACCTGCTCGCTTCTGAGTGACAGAACAGCATGGTGCTGCTCAGAGCTGAGCAGTCTGAAGTCTTTTGAGACGCAAGAAGACAGCAAAAAGCAGAGACATGCTTCTCCTTCCTCTGCCAGATACACTCCCATGGTGCTGCTCTCAGCCCTTCAAGATATGCAGATTTGCCTGGAGATGAAAGCATCATGTCCTGAGAGCACAACTGACAAGCCACGTTTCTTGGCAGAATGGTGTCTGCTGTGGAGTGGGGTCCCTGGGCTTTGGGAAGGATGCGTGGTTTCCTTACAGGCCCACACAGCTAGGCTGCCCATATGGGGAAACTGGCTGGGTGATGGAGGCAGCTGGGTGCTAAGTGGGCTCACCTGGGTTAGTATGGGTGAAGGGGTTTGTGCCTCATCCTCCCAGGAGGGTGTGAGTCTGCTGGGCCTGGAGCTGTGTGAACAGGGCTGGAGGAGCCTTATGTTTCTCTGGAGACCAAGGGATCCCTGCTCAACTGGAAAGGCTCCTGCATCCAAGGTAGGCAGGTGGGGAGACCTGCGATGAGTAGAGGTGGGTGAAACTGGGCACATGGACTCCAGTGTGGGAAATGACACTAAACAAATGGGTGAGAATAAGAAAAGAGCTTTTTTGTGTGGAAGGGAGAAGAAATGGTATCTGTATCTTAAAATGGGAGTGAAGGGGAAAATGTCTTCTACTTGAGAAAGCGTTGAAGAGCCTTTTGTAGCACACTCTGGGATGAGATATGACAAGCTGATGCTTCTTGTGTGATCTAGTTCTTTAATGTAATTGTGCAGCCCTTGCAAGCGTTAGTACTTAACCATTACTGTTAAAACATTAAAAACCCACACTATAAATAGCTTCCCCTTTTCAGCATCTCTAAAGCAGTGTTTCTGGCTTCTTTATACATTTCTGTAAATACATAGGTATAAGTGTGTGTGTGTATATTTGAAGGCAAGCAGCAGACAGCATGGTACTGTGAAATAGTTGTAGAAAATATAAGGAATGCTCCTGTTTCTAGTTTATAGAAATAGTGTGCCCTCAGAAATAACCCTGCTGGGGGAAAGATGAGAATTTCTTGAGGGCAGAACACAAGAGTAAACAAAATAATGACTCAAATGCTTGGGAGGAGGAAGGTGCTGGGGGGGAAAGGGACAAATATATGCCTGTGAGAAAGACCAGAAGCTAAAACCCTAATCGTACCCTGCAGTAAGCTGTCAGAAACTGGCAGCAGTGGGAGGGAAAGAGGCAAAGCTGATTTCAGTGAGTTTGAGCATAATCTGCTGTAACCATGCCTAAAATGCCTTTTGTGTGGGAAAGGAAGGTTCTGGGATTCTCTAATGCAGGCTTTGTAGTGCAGTTATTTAATCCATGTGGATGTTCAGAATTGCAGTTGCAGGTAAGCAAAGAGCAGGTTCACCTGGCCGGCACCAATATTCAATGACTTGTCAGCCCCAAATGCTGAGTCTTTGTGGCAAAACTGCTGCTCCAGTATTATGATGTGGGAATACAGATATTCTTCAAAAGGTATAAAGATGTAGCCATTTATTATTTTTAATTACATTTCAGTTTGAAGAGCATCTGTTACCAGCATAAAATGTAAAGACTTTTTTTTTTCGGCCCTATCATGGTTAAGGGCTTGGAAGTGAAGGTTGCTCTTAGTATTTTGTGCTTAATTAGTCTTTTC
This sequence comes from Lagopus leucura, assembly GCF_019238085.1. Lineage (NCBI taxonomy): Eukaryota > Metazoa > Chordata > Aves > Galliformes > Phasianidae > Lagopus > Lagopus leucura. The sequence goes on from NW_024963751.1 coordinate 3,728, forward strand.
TAGCATACAATGTGCATTGAAACTGACCTTGAGGAACAAGTGAAAGATCTTAGTGATTGAACTGCCTAGTTTACTGCAGTGAACAAAAAAGGACTTTCTTGATGGAGCAGTTTGCATCTGAGAGGTTATGTTACCTGTCTTACTGGTATGGGACTTTAAAACGTTGCAGGCTGGGTCCAAAAAAGTCTTTAAGTTGTTTGTATGGCTGCATAAGTTGTCCATGTGGGCCATTATTTTTTTTATAATGGAAGCTAGTTATTCAGTAGATGGAGGGTGTGGGTATGCCAAGGTCTGTGAGCAGCTGATGGCATACCTCGTGTCTGCAGCCTTGCTGTGCCAAGTGCTCCCCACAGCATCTACCTGGGAGAAAACTCCAATCTGAGCTGTGCTGTCAGTCCCTCCTATTTAAATTGTTCCTCCTTCAGTGTTTCATGAGGCCAATGTCTAACCATGCTCCTTATGTCGGTTAAGGGCTTCCAGGTCAAGCTGTCTCATTCAAGGACACCTTTGCTCTGGGCCACCCCTTTGTTTTAACAACACTACAGTGATTATGCGCATTCATTTAGGTTATTTGGGATCTGATCTCTGTCTAATTAAACCTTGGTCTGCCCTACCTTTGGCAAGTGCTCCAACTACCTGAATACTGGATAAACTAGGGGGGTTGGTCCTATTTTTATTTATTTGAAATCTAGGCCATAGGTCCTTTCTCTGGGATGTAGGGTACAACTCAATTCCTTTCTCTGATGAGAATGGGAATCCTTCTCGTGTACGTTCAAAACTGCTTAGAGCAATTAGTTCCTTTTAGTATCAAGAAGTTGGTTGGTCTTGTGAGCCGTGCACATCCTGTGGTCTAACGTGCTTCCTGTGAACTTTGTAGACACAGGATTTTGGGTGGAATATTGTATAGAAACAATGCAAGTGAACTATTGCACAATGGCAGCTTCTAAACCGTTAAAGCAGATAGCTTTCAACTAGTAGGATCTTTTGTTTTCCATGTGCTGCAATCTGCAGAAGCTTTAGCTCTCCTTCTGTATCGGTCTCTTTAACACCACTTGCTTTCTTCAAAAGGTAGAAGAGCACAGCTGCCTTGTCCTTGTCAAACAGGATGAGTTTCTTAGATGATTGCAAAGGGTTTAACGTAGTGTCAAGAAAGCTTCTAATGGTAAAGATGGCTTTCATACCACCTCAGGCTTCTTCTGCAACAGCAGATTAAGTTGGTGATATCTAGTTTGTTGTTTCCCCACCCAGTAGAAATAGTCATTACAAATGGTTGGCTAGGTCAGATCATAACTAAATGCCCGCTCTGAAAGCACTTTATACATGTGGCATCCTAAAATTGATTGCAAAGTATCAGTCAGGACATAATTTGATGATTTTCCCCCCCCCTTCCCCTCTCCCCCTTCCCACTTTATGGAATGGGAGTAGTCAAAGTTACTGTTCATAGTCTCATCTGAATATGGCAAACACAGAGCTTACAGGGAATTACAGTTTGGTCCAATTAGAAGAACTGCTGGAGAGGTATCTTGCAGGGTAGTTCCCTCAAGACAATCTGAGATTGATTTGATGAGCACAACAAAAGACAGCATTTAGTCCTGATAATCTTCTAGGGTGAAGGTATGAAAGAGGCCAGGACAGTACTCGCAAAACGTACATATAGCATGCTAAAATTTATTTCAAAGAAAACCTCTTTTATTACTTTTAAATGTGCTAATTCAAAGGAGCAGCTCTGGATCTGGGTTAAACTTGATTTGAATGCTAAAACAAACACATCTTGTGATTTCTCTGTACCATATATAATCACCCCAATGCAGTGTACATGACACAATTTGAAACATTACCCATTTATGGTGTGGGGGAGGAAAGGGTAGAAAGACACATCAGGATTAACACTGGAAGAAAGAGTACAGTAGTGTTACACGATTCCCTGAATGCCGGGCTAGTGGTTGCATTTGTCCTGTGCAATAACAGAATTGTCCTTTCTGATCATCATGTTATTGCATGATATAAAAGCTCTCTGCTTCAGACCCAAAATTAGGTGAGACCCTCCTTCAGTTCCCCCCTGCTGCTCTCAGTTGCCTGAACTCACCATGTACTTCCTTTAGACTTGCCTAAAACCTCCCCATATGTGGAAGATGGAGCTGTTAGGATCAGGTCTTCACTGTTTGTTGCATAAGGTAGCGCACCGTATGAATGTTAACGGATCAGAAGAACAAGTGAAGTCTCCTGTCCTAACTTGGTCCAGTAATTTGCACAGAAGTACGCTTACCCCAAATTAGAGAAGTGTGGCATCTGAAATGCAATACATGAGATACAGGAAAGAATATATTCCAGCTACTCTTGAAGCTTGTTCCAGGAAACTGCGATTCCGAGGAGGAAGGATTTCAGTGAATTCTAGCAATAACAGATGTCCATGGATGAGCTGCCGATAAGCAAGGAGCCTGCTGTGAGATTTTTCTAGACTTCTCCCCTCTGCTCAGTTTCAACTCTCAAGTGAAGCATTTCTTGAATTCCTTATTGCTGAAGTTCCTCCTACGCGCTTTAAAGACTCCCAGAGCACTGTTTTAACACTAACACAGTTCAGGAAAAAAAAAATCTGGAGCTGAAAGCTAATTTGGAATCCTAAGCTGATTCCCATCAGTCAGTTCTCCATCACTGCTATTCTAAAGGTGGAGATACCTGCTCACTCTCTGTGCAAATGCAAACCTGTTCCTTTGCTGGACAGGGCCTCATTTCTGTCCTCTTGATACCTATTTTGCTTCTGGCTGAGACATGCCATGTATGTTGGTATGAAATTTAAAACTGCCTGTGATTTCTCAAAATTCCTGTGCATGTTCTTCCTACAGCTGGCATCAGAAGCATGGCCAGCATACCAGGTTCCATCTGAGATGGCTATTTCAGTAATGCTACACCCCTCAGGGAGCACTGGTTCAGCAGCACCTGGTCTTAACAAATAACGGGAAAGAGCTCTACCAAAGGCTACAGCACATGCACACAGTCAGACATTAGTATTTCTGTGGAGAAGTACCTACCTACCAACTAGAGGATATGGCCAGGAGTAATTACCAGCAACCAGCTCCCTGAGGTCTGTACCAATACTGCAATGAAAGGGAGCGTTCCTCTTCCTGTACCTGTGGAAAGTATGGCTGAGGGACACTGGAGTTAGTTAATGAATGGGACCTGGGCCTCTAGTATCAGGCCTTGCACACTGGGTCCATAGCATGCTTGTAACTCTGGAGATGCTCTGAAAGCTTAAAAAAAAACCCTTCCTCATGTTTTATGCCAAGTCCTTTCCTGTATTTATCCTTCTGGGAACTGTAGGTGAGCCCTTGTTTTGTGCAAGTAGATGAAATGGACTTCTGCTTTTTGTTTTTATCCTTCCAGTGAAAGGCAAAAGATTCAAATCAAAGATAAGTGTTCCATGCTCTACAGCTGCTCTTAGAAGTAGCCAAATTATTCTTGTCCTGATAAGACAAAGGAAAAGAATCCTAGCTAGTACTAAGAAAGGAAAAGGCTCCTTCCTATTACTGATTTCACAACAGGTAAATTCACCCAGGGAAGTATTTTTTCTTGCTCCTATTCAGAAAACAAAGCCTGGAGAAAAAAGCCATCTTTGCTTGGATCTTTGACTGCATACCCAAACCCATTCAGTCACAGAACCCAACAAAACAAGAAAAGAGCCTGCTCTGCAGTTTGACCTAGGAAGGTACATCAAGCTGCTGAAGCAGAATGTAAGTGCACGTGGATGCTGAGATTTTAATTAAGAACAACACAGAATATCTTGCTCATATGAAGCTGCCTGATAAAGCAGGAAGGAGTGAAGTGGGGGTAGAGCAGACCTATTTCTGATCTCTCTTTGGTGGAGGCTGAGTGTAACTAGGAACATCAACTCTGTTGTGCTGGTTCCAAATGATTTCCATTGCAAATGCAAACTGGCTTACACTTCTGAAATCACAGTGCTCCTCTGGAATTACAACACCCCTTGCTAATTCAATCTTTCATATGGAGTTCCCCAAACAGTGATTGCTTAACTTCTTTGGATTGTTTAAGAAGACGCAGGACTTGATTCAGATATCCCAAGCTAGGAAAACAGGCAGTAGAACGTGCGTGTCAATAGGGATACAGAAATGTTCCCAGACAGAAAAGTCCCATATGCTAGTTCATGTTAAGGAGGCTCTATTTGCAAGCTACAGGGAGAGAAGGGAACGGGGATCAGACCGTATGAGGTATTCCTGAGTTGCAAACCAAATGTGGAAAGTGGAAAAAAGAAAGTGAAGGACAGATACACTTCTACTGTTAGAGATGAAGACCTGGAATCTGGGGCTAAGACTTGACAATCTTGCCTCTCAGTCACTGCAGGCAAAGCAAGAAAAAGGCTGGGCTGTTACTAGTGTTGGCTGGCCCTTGCTCTCAGTGCCCCTTGTTTGACAGCTGTGTCAGCTGGAGCAGGGCAGTGACCCTTGCATCAGCTGTGGTCAGGGTGAGTGCCACGACACCTTCCTGCTGTAACACTGAGTTCTGGCCAAAGACACCTCTGGAAATGCAGGGATTTCTCCTGCTACTGAGAACAGGCTGATGGCTCCCTAGGCAGGATGCAAAAAGGCAGAAGTGTTCACAGAATGTTAAAGAGGGGGGAGGGAATAACGACTTCCCACGAGGCCCTCCAGCAAGTTGTTCTGGCTACTGCTGCTTCCTTTGAGGGGTCCTGGCCCTTCATTGCTGCTGGAGAACTGCAAAATGGGACTTTGTTACAGGCTGACAGCAATGGAGTGGCAAATCCCCAAGCAAGCAGAATTTGTTGAAGTCCATAGGCACTTATTCTTTATAAGGAGAATGGTAAGACTTAAAGCCTTCCCTTGGCAGAGGGCCACCACAACACAGTTCCTGGTGTGCACTTTTTGCATACTGGACCAATAGTACAGTGTATGAATGGTACACTGGCTGATAGTAGCTCCTTGCACAGGGAAGAGCTTCATCCTCAAAGATTGCATGCCTGATATTGTACACAAAGGGTAGGAAAGAAAGGACTCTGGTGACTGAACAAAACTGAGATTGCAGGGATAAGCCCTTTCCCTTACGTTCCGTTTCTATTATGGCTCAAATTGTGATCACAGAAATTTAAGTTCACAATTAAAAGCCTGCTGGCAGGACTGTGGAAGATTATTAGTAAAAGTAAGGGGCTTTTAGTGCTGAAATGGGGAGATCTCCTGAGTGTTGGCTAGATTAGATCAACCCAGGTCTCTCTCCGTTCTTCCCCTCTGCCCTGACAGCAGTTCTTTAGGCACATCTGTCTGTAACCCTAATTCCAGTTCTCCTTCTCAAAAGCAAGTTGCACAGCCTCATTCACATCCTGCACTACGTAAGATGCCTCCACGAGGCTGGGGTCAAAGCAGAAGTCCCGATGGCCGTGGAACACAGTCTCTGTGTTGCACTCTTCTAGCTTCCTGGAAACATCTGCATTGTGGCGGTAGACCCCAGTGCAGACCAGAATTGACTCACAGCTCTCCACTGCAAGGCGGTCCTCAGTTTGGGGATTGGCTGCCTGTGGGATCCTCTTCACCCCAGCCTCGACTTGGTTCTGTTGAGCTGACTTGAGGTAGTTGTTGTAGAGGTTTGCCCCATAGACATCAGACATAGGATTGTCCCTGGATAAGGTCACAGTATGAAACAGAAATGAAAAACCAACCCAAACATCAATTTCTAGTTCTGGCAATCTGGGATTCAGGGAGCACCAAGGGAGGAAACAGTACAAGATGTTTGCTATCATCAAGGAAATCCCCTCAGATTAGGCAAGTGACTCCACTTACTGGTGCATCCAGCATGCAGTGATGGCCACGTGCTTCACAAGTATCTATTTTGAAAGGGAAAGAGACATGTCCAAAGCACCCACAGCAGTTTCAGCCATTACCAACATTTATTCCCTACAACTCCAAAATGTTTGGCTTAAGTGGGCTACATCTCTTTCTTTAAGCCAGCCATGCTATATGCACTCTACATCCTACAGTAACAGCTTTGCTAGGCTGACGGTGGCCTTTAAATTACTGTAGGATCTGAGGCTGCAAAGATGCTATGGGGATTTTGGTATTCAATTTAGAGATTTCCATTTAAAACAAAAAACCACCAAAACAACAATGAAAAAAAAAGAAGCCCAAAGCCTACACTTACAACATTGTGCATGTTCCTAAGCAAGCAGAAAAAGAAAATATACAGTCTCATACCCAATTGCATACAGGCGTCGGATGGGAGCCTTCCAGCCATGTTTCTCGGCCTGTTCTTTTATCAGGTATTCAGCATAGTGGTAGGTGACTGTGCTGGGTTTGCCAATCAACGCCTCATACTTCAGCTCCCGACCTGTCACCTTCTTGTAGATGCTCTCCAAGCAGAGAAGGAAAGTGCCATGGCCAAACCTGCTCCAGAAAGGAGGCCATCAGTATCCCCAGCCTCGCTTGCGTGGCAAACGCTGCTCAGTAAGGGGCTCCTGGTACTGCCTGCTTTGACATGGTGTATCTACCCACAGACTCCTACGCAGGCAGTTAACTATCTGGCTCTGCCTTCTTAAAATGTACTTGGTTTCTCATGCAGTTTTCGTGTTTCTGCTGCTAATTATGTCACAGTTAAGACTCTAACACTAAAAAATGTATTGTGTCAGGAAAGATCATCTGCGGGAGTGCTGTATGAATTATACTAAAATTAATACAAGTGCTTTTTACCTCGGCATCTTGGCTTCAGCCATCCATAGGAGATCCATGTTGCAGGCGAGGACAGGCAGATGGGGGTATGGTATACCTTCTGGGTCTGCCCCAGGATTCCCATTGCTCAAGAGCACATCAACAATAAGTTGCAGGCTTGTCTCCCACCTCACTGGCTCACCAAACAAAACCACCCCTGGAAGATTTGAAGAGCTGCTTGGAAACTTACGGTACTCACATATATGACCCGACACCAAAAGCCACCCGTGACCAAAAGCACCCCTTACTGCATATTGGAATGGCCTGGCAAATACAACTACTTACACAACACAGCTGGTATCAGAGCTCCAGTCTGAGTAATGCTGTACCAAATTCACCCCTGTTTCCAGATGCTGAAGCACAGTGTGCAGAAAAGCTGACTTCGCTTTTACCAGCTCGTGCTTTGTGTTATGTGGAGACAGCATAGCTGCCTCCTGGCTGTACTCTCTGCATAAGCTGCACAGGGATGCTGATGAGCTGACAGCACATCATTAGTTGCCATCCAAGCTGGCTTGCATTACTGCTATTTCTGCTTGCTGTTCTTACATAAACAAAGGCTGCTGCTTACCTTCTATAGTGGGAAAGCCAGTGGTTGGAGGAGGCTGCCAGATAAAAAAAAAAAAACTAGGTTAGCAAAGCAAAGTCTAATGTCATCTCCAAAAGAAAACTAGAAATGTAATCCCATGTAGAACTGGGACAAGGCCACCTTGAATCCTGAGAAAGATTTCCCTTCCTTTCCCATCATCCCATTTCACAGATCTTGTTTTCCCAGCCCTAGGCCCCAGAGTTCCAACCAATCCATTTACTGTGGCCACTGCAAGGACAATCAGTGCAACACCAGCACAGCAAAGCAGGGAGAAAAGTTGCTGCCCTTCCAGGCAGGAGCCAACAGTGGAAGAGCACAGAGATGCTGACTGCTCAATGTCAACCCTGGGCTCACACTAAAGACAGCCACTAGTAGCCAGGTGTTGCTCCAGCCCATGCTGTTTGCTGTAAGCAACACCTTGCCACCCCTTCAACCCACGTGTCAGGAAATTACCAACTCCTTTGGCCTCCGGCTCTGATCCACCATGTCTAACAGGGGATATGCCTTCCGAAGAGCCTCTATGGTGACCACATGCTTGAACCCCAGGCTATTTCAAATCATCAAGGAAAGACACGAAGACTCTTTCTTGATTGGTTCTGTTTTCTGAAGTTACTAGTAAGGGCATCTACAGGATTAGGAAATACAGGTCCTAGCAGCAGAGCTGTTACATATACATGGCAATGCATAACTTTTTGACTTTCAGTCAAACTGTAAGTTAAGCTTCAACCTAAAAGTGGCTCTGAAGTTTACCAAAAACAAAAAATAAAAAAACCAAAAACAGGCTGGGGTGATTTCCTTTGTGATCAGGAACCTTTGGAAGTAGGCATAGAACATAGGTGGGTTCAGGACAGATACGCTTTGGGAGCCCTTAAAGGCCAAGGTGTTTGTACCAGGGCAGCCTGGGTCAGGCTTCTTGGCTAGGAGCACATCCAGTAAAGCTCTGGTGAGCTTAGCTACTGAAAAAATGGAGCATGCTGTTAAAACAAGCAAGGGAAGTTTGAGTTGCATTCACCTGCAAAATACCTAGCCATTAGCTCACCTTTGCCTTGAGGAAACATGCACAAGCAGATGTTTCACATCAAGTGCAGCCAAAGGTTAAGCACAAGGTGTGACCACATGCACACACACTTGCAGAAGGGCAGAGTCTGTTGTTCTGTCTGTTCTCTTTTTCAGTCCTGTGGACTGAAACTGAAATCCACTGGACCCATTAAGCTAACTCCAGAAGCTGTTCAAGGCCTCAGAGAAAGAACCACGATCGAAATCCACCCCTTCAGAGAAGCTAAGTGAGCAGCAGCAAGTTTGGACAAGGTTCTCCTTCCTGCCACTGGAGGTGACATAGCTTCAAACACCTCAGGAATGAGGCAGTGCAAATGAGGAGGAGAAGCCCTTATGCACTTAGTGATGAAGCTGATGGGCTGAAGTGGTGAGCACATGCTGCAGCTATATCTTAAGCTCCTTGCAGATACGGGCTATGTCAGACCTGCCATGCCCTCAGCAAATCAATATGCACTTGGGATTGTCTCTGTATTACGATGCTCTTGTTCTAATGATATTTCAGCTGCTTCAAGTGCCCTGAGATTGCTGGAGAAAACCTTACAGCTGTGGGAGTGCTCAGAGTGACACATTTTGCCCTGAAAGCATTGCAAAGAGCAAAATTTTATCTCAAAAGTGAAAGAAGCCCGAAGTCTCTGGTCTGTGCTGCCAGCAGGAGGAGCTCAGGAGAGAGGGAATCTGCATGAGAAGCGAAAACACTGCTCTAGTTAAGATGGGAGGTGATTGAGGTCAACAGCAAGCACCTAGATGTGAGCCTGCCCTTAGGACGACAGCAGCAGCGGTCGTCGTTTCCTTGCACTTCTAACAGCTGGCCGAGCATTTAACAAGGATGAGCGGAGTGCCATTGGTTGAGCAGAGCAAAGGATACTTGCGGGCATTCTCCTCCACCGGCCCCTGCCCATCCACCAGCACGCACTTGGAGTGGAACTGGCTGAAGAGCCGCAGCGGGCTGTGGGACAGGATCACCTGCTCCGGAGACACCTGCGGGGAGAGCAGAGGCTGTCGGCGGCAGTACGAACCGTCTCCGTGCCGCCACCCAGGGCCCTGCCCGGACTTCGTCTCCCCGCAGGGCCGACCCCGTCCCGCAGGACCCGAGCTCACCTGCAGCCCCAGCGCCTGGGACAGCTCTCGGGCCTTGGCCGCCCGCAGGCAGTTGCCGGCGTTGGTCAGGAAAACGACGGGCACCCTCAGCCGCCCGTCCGCGTCCGACAGCCTCCGGAAAGCCTCTCGGGCGGCGGGCACCACCTGGCTGCCCCGCACCAGCACCCCGTCGATGTCGAAGAGGAAGCCGAAAGCCGGCGGCTGCAAGGCGAGCGGAGGGCACTGTCACCGGCGCGCCGCCATTTGCTCGCCCCGTCCCCCACCCCGCACCGCGGCTCCCGGCGCCCTTCCTAGGACGCGCCGCCTGCCCGGGCCCCCGCCGCTCACCCGGCCCCCGGCGCAGCCCCAGCGGGCGGGCGGCCCCGGCGGCCTCGCGGCGCGCAGAGCCCCTCGCCCGGCCCGCAGGCAGCCGCGCAGCGCCATGCCGCGCCGCTCCACCCGGCTCGGCTCGCGGCGGGGCACGCCGGGGCGCGTAGTTCCCGGACTACAGCTCCCAGCGGGCGCGGGGATGGCGGGCGGGGCGGGTCGAGGGGCAGCGGTGCCCTCCGTGCTGCTGGGGGGAGGGATCTCGGCGCTGGGGTCTGCGGAGACCTGAGAGGAGCCGAAGGTACCCTTCGTGGTCGTGGAGATGAAACGGTGCCGCTTTGCTTTCTGGAGAGGGTTAAGATCTCCTGACTCTTGCCGTAAGGCAGTTTTAGTGTGTACGACTTTAAGCATCAATTACACAGAATGGGATTGTGTTTGTTTTCATTGCCGTGCGTGCCAATATTCATTCATTTTGACTCACTTTCACACCCAGAGCCTTTTCTGCAGAGCTGAAAAGGTGCTGGCAGCACAGGGTTGTACATCTGTATGGATGGTTACACCTCCCTGGAGTACCTTTGCCTTAACTGAATTGCCTGCTGCTTCTTTTACATCATTTCCACAACCTGCCTGTGGCATTCTGATTTCTCCTCACAGAATTTAGAATCAGGGAATCATCTGTTGGAAAGGGACCCTTAAAGGCCATCTGGTCCAACCCCCCTGCAGTGAACAGGGACACCCACAGGTAGATCAGGTTGCTCAGAGCCCCATCCAGCCTGACCTTGGGTGTCTGCATGGATGGGGCATCCACCACCTATCTGGGCAACCTCTTCTGGTGCCTCTCAACCCTTACTGTAAAAAGCTCCTATATCTCTAAATCTCTAAAACTCTAAATCTGTCCTCCTTTATTTTAAAACCATTCCCCCCTGTCATATCACAGCAGACGCTATTGATCAAGTCTGTTCCCTTCTTTTTTCCAGTCCCCCTTTAGATACTGAAAGTATGCTACCAGGTCTCTCCAGAACCTCTTCTCCAGCCCCAGCTGCCCGGGCACATTGCTGACCATGAGGCACCCACTCCCAGATTCTTTTTGGCAGGGCTGTGCTCCATCCTTGCATCCCCCAGCCTGTACCGATAGTGGGGTTTGCCTCAACCCAGATGCAGACCTTGTACTTGGATTTATTGAACCTGATGAGGTTTACCTAGGCCCACTGCTCGAGCCTGTCTGAGTTCTTCTGGATGGCATCCCATCCCTGAAGCGTGTTGACTGCACAACGCAGTTTGGTGTTATCCATGAACACGATGAGGGATACCACTGTCGATGTCATTCACGAAAGTTTTAAAGCACTAGTCTCAGTACTGAGCCCTGAGGGACACCACTCGTCACTGATCTCCATTCGGACATCGAGCCATTGACCACCGCTCCCCGCGCACGATCCCGCACCCAGTCCCTCGAACGACCCGTGCAGGGCCGCGCACAGCCGCCAGGGGTCCCCGCTGCTCCACGCCGGGGCAAGAAGGGGGAAACAGGAGCGAGCCCTGGAGGTCGGCTGCAATGGAGAGCTGCTCTCTTTCACCCTCTGGGAGTGAGCAATTGTCCCCACTACTGCAGTTTGGGTTGCGTGCCCTTTTTTTTTCCTGCGGATCAGCAGCAAATGCTACTCACACGGTGGGAGTAGGGCTGCCAGCGCCCCGACACTCAGCACGGGGGCTGGGATCAGCACAGCCACGTGGGGTGGGCACCTCATGGCCAGGCTGTGGGGAACCAGCCACCTTCCCAGCCGAGCTGTAGAGGCCCCCAAAGAGCGTGTGTGCCCCAGCTCCCAGGGCTGGCAGCAATGCTGTATTTATTTTTACAAGGAGGACAGCCCAGCAGACTGAAGTGTTTATTTTTAAAGCCCCACGAAGGAGTTTGCCAGTGGTCAGGCACAAGCTGGGCCTGGCATACAAGGCCAGGACTGGAGCGGTACGGCTGCCAAGCTCCACACCCTGCAGTACCCGCTTTGGCTGCCCAGAGCCTGCCCTGCCGGCTGCAGCAGGCCTTAGTCCGCTCATCCCTAAGCCGAATGCCGGCCTGTGACTTTCCCTTGGAGCTGAGGCTTTTGTCAGCGCTGCTATCCGGAGCTCTGGCTCTCCATGTTATACACGGTCCTGAGGATTCCTTCTAGGGGCGCATCTGTTGCCAGCTGTATCTCTAACACCCCCAGAGGCCGTCTCTGCCCCTCTCACGCCAGCCCACTGAGACTCTTTTTCCTCTCTTAGATGTTTCCCCGCCCCCCTCGCTTTCAAGGCAAGCACAGCAGTTGGTTGCCCACAGCCTCCTCCTTTGGTTTCTGTGTAAACCCTGCAGCTCTGTTTTCTCCGGGCTCTCAGCCCTGTCATCACCCCCTTACTGACCTTCTAACACCCTCCTTGGAAGCAGCCCACCTTCCCTTGCTTTTCTTCCTGCAGAGGCCCCAGTGGGTCGAGACAGCCCTTCCCCCGGCTTTATCTCCTCTCCCTCCCTGCTGCAGACTGCCTGTGGAATGATGGACAACCGAGAGGTTGAGAAAATACAGTAAAATGCCTTTCTTATCCCGTAATGACCTAGGGGGAGGACACGGCCTGATAAAAATGACAGGCCAGGAGAATTGAGAGCCAGACCCTTCACCTGCCTGTCCCTCAGCAGGCAGAAAATACTCGATCCACTTGCCATCATTGCAACTGCTGCAAACCTTTAAAGAAAGGAATTAAGCACTTAGCCAATTAAAGCTGCACGTTTCTGGCCAAGGAAATGTCCTTCTGCTGCTTAGAAAGAGACTAATTCAGCGATTTGCAGCAGAAAAACCTACCTCAGGCTGAGCAGCCCTGTGCTTTATGGCCAGATAGAAGGGTTTGCATAGCACCTGGCTTCTGTTTGGTCCCACTGCGGCAATGGAGGCTTGCATATAGCCCCACTGGCTTACTTGGGCCTACCTCTATTTTCAACCAACTGTTTTCCACTTCTCTGTTTTTGCTGGCTTAATTTTTGACAGCAACTTATAGTGCTGGATCAGCAGTTTCCTACTAGTGAGTGACCCGAAGGTAAACACCTCATTTATTGGAGTGCTCCAAAGGTGATGTGAGCTGCTGTGCCACAGAACAGCCATGGATTTGTGATGGTGTGCAGCTAACAAAGTTCTGTCCACTTCCCCTTTACACAAATCAAGCCTGAAGAGGCCACAGGGAGCAACTGGTGAGGGAGAGAGCAGGCATAAGGTTTGATATGTGCCTGTGACAGCTTGAGGTAGCCAGTACAGAAAAATCTCAGGATTTTCTGCTCTCCTTCCTTGCTCCTGAGCCCACATGAACACGAAAGGGGGCTCCTTCTTCCCCATCAGCTCTAGCTTTGTGCAGCGCAGCCTCCTACCACTCTCACTGCTGCCTCCAGCCCTGTTCACTCCAGAGCCACCCATGTCTCAGGTTCTCTAGCTGGCCCTTTCTCCCCATGCTCACCATTATTGGCATTGGGGAAAAGAGGCCATGGCTGTACCACACAGTTAGCTGATGCTCCAGGAAGCACTTGTCAACTTTGAAAGAAATGGGCTGGTCACAGAGTGTTTACCCTTCTTGTTTTCCTCTGTTAAAATCATGCTAGAAGTGGGTGAAATGACCTGCAGTAGTTCCTTTTACTTGCTGTGCTGTGGCCACTGCAGAGATGGTACAAGCTGTAATGGAAGGAGAGGTGAGACAGGCAGATCATGTCCGTCAGGTGATATTCCTTGGAAATCATGACCCAGAGCTGGATGCAGCTACTGTGTGGAGTGGAGAAGAGGGACTGGGAGGGCAACCCAGGCTCAGCTCCAAAATTCTAGCCCTGTGGGTCAGACTGCCCTTTGCACCATGCTGAGAGGGCATTTCAGTCTCACAATTGTACTCTTCTGAGTGACGTGGAACATCCCCCTTGTGCTGTACATTCCAGAAGAAAACTTTGCATAAAATACTGGTATCCTCAGCTCTGTTTTTGTTGGTTCATTTGTTAAAGAGAGAAGTACTGGGAATGGGTTTAAAGATTTAAATGAATACTGTGTTCAGAAGGAAATGTGCATGAGAGCATTACATATGATGTACATTAAATGTGATCAGGGATCTAAGTACTAATTGTACAGAAACAAACTGGCAGCAAAACACTTAAAATGTTGTTGTGAATGTTAAAAGCCAAGTCCCAGCCAAGCCCCATAGCCAAGTTTACTCTAAGCCTTGAAGCTGTCTGAAGTGGAATAGATTCCACTTTCTCAACTGCAGCGGTTCAGCCTTAATCCCTCCTTTTTGCACACCTGGAGCTGGAGAGGTGGGGATGCAGTCTAGATTTTTCTGTTAGGATCCTTCTCTGAAATAAGGCATGCTCTAAAAAAGAGTTGGTTGCCAGCTGTAAATCAGGGCAGCCCTCCTCCTGTCTAACCCTGCAGCTCTGAAAACACTTATAGCTCATCTTCCAAGGGGACTCCTGGGAAGGCCCCACATAGGCAATGCCCTGTTCAGAAGGAGGTACAGGGAAGGCTATACTCTGGAGTCAGAGGTTCAGTTCAGGTTCACATTTAAACACACCTGATTAGGATAGGAAAGTGTCTGCCATCTGACCAACCCTCAGATGGACACCTTCAGCAGCAGGAGATCACAAGTCAGAATGTAGGCCTGTACAGTCAAGGTTCACCTTTCTGAGGGCTTTGTCTGAACACCACCTCAGACCTGCACAATTTGAACTCCCCAATGATTTCTATGCTGTAATCCCAAACAGTGTCACTCACTGGTGGCTCCTGGTTTCTGCTATTAGCTTCATTTGGTCAGCAGTGAGGCTTGCCATGGAGGAAGAAACTCATAGAGAATAAATACTTCCTCCCTTCCCATATAGCAAAGGTTAAATTTTGAGGGGACTCAGAGGAACTTGGCTTTAGGTCAGTGGTGAGCAGACATCCTACCTGTTTGCAACAGCTTTCTTCATCAGGATTAGACATTAGATATTTTCCCAGGCAGTAGCTGTTATGGGTCTGAAAGGAATGCCTGCATTGGGAACTTCAGACTGAGCTCTGCATGCTATACCCATGGAGGAGGAAAAGGAGGAAAGGTGCTTCTACAGTAACTCCTCTTCCAGTATAAAGCTCATCCCATGGATAGATGTGCAGTGAGGCCCACAGAAGGCTGAACAGCAAAGATTGGCTGTGGGGGACAAGAGGAAGGTGTGGGTCATGCGGGCAGATCTGGAGCTGAAGGCAGCTGGTTGGAAAGGCCCAGCAGAACCCAGCACAGAGCCCACCTGCTGCATGTGGTGTCTGACTGGCTTCTACTTCTGCTTTCAGTGGCTTGCCTTGCTGGCTTCTGCAACCCAGCTGCCTTCCATTTGCAGTGAGTTTTTGTTGGTTTTGCCTTGGATTACTAGACAGAAGCATGTGGGCCTCTTAACGTTGAGCACGCAAGGGATATGTGGGCTGCACAGCTTGATCTGCTTCTGTAGTGAGTATATTTGTCTCCTGATAAGGTGTTTTAACCAAGGTTAGTGGAAATAAACAACGACCAGGCAGCTTGAGACAATTAGCAGGATTATTAGCTTAAAGGGAGCCAGTTTGCCCCAAGCTGGTCAGATCAAGAAACAGCAGTCCACTCAATCTTGGGCTCTGAGGAGGAGGCACCTTTCAGAAGGAACATTTGTAAGATTTCCCTTGGCTGCTGTAAACCGGGGCAATTGTACTAATGCCAGAGAGATGCTGGTTGATCCTGGCTTGTTCCTTGTTCCGTGTATTCATGGGTTTTGCTGGATTCATTTAGCATCCTGATGAAGATTTTTTTAATCTCCAAGAAACTAGTTCTTTCCATGATATTTTTGAGCTTGTTAAGTAAGGGAGTCCACTTGCCTAGGCACAATTTGCTGTGTAGCTGTTGTAATAACTTTTAGTGAAAATACTGGCAACTGCAAAAGTCCAAGTGAACCTATTGGATATGCACAGTATGAGATTGGTTCTCATCAAGGTGAATATCACCAAGGTGAACGGGCTGAATAAGGCAATGAAGGTCAGTAGTGGAACCTCTTGATATCAAAAGGCATTTCCTATAAATTCAGAGCCTATGTTAATACCTTGAAGGGCAGGATGAGTGTTTAGTCAAACAGGATCTGGGAAGCCAGGGTGGGTTTTCTCAGGTGAAAAGTGTTTAGCTTTCCTGTGACCAGAAAACAGGAAAGGATTCTGCAGGGAAGAGAAAGGAAAACAGCCATGGGCAAATGAGGCACCTCTTTTTGTCCTTCTGATCTCTGTGCAACCAAGCTTACACAATCTGGGAACATTTGTATGGTTCCATCTGCTTGTTTCCAGCCATGGTAGGTCCTGAAATAGCAGACATCAAACCTACGACTGGTACTTCAACCCAGCAGTGCTATTTTGGCAGCAGGCCCAGGGTTAAACATAACAAGAGTCATTTTCAGTCCTTGCTCTCCGAAGGTCAGTGGCCCAAGTGGCTGGATGTTTGTCTTAGCTGTTTCTGGACAAGGTCTGCATTTTGTAACAGTAAGGCAAAATTCAGGGATCCTCATGTTGGCAATGATCCACTAAGTCGAATTAGAAGGCAAGCTTTTTCTAAATAAGGATGTCAGGATTTGGTCATCGGCAACTTACAATTATTTTGACTATTTTGAGTGGCATGCTGTGCTGGTATTGTTACAGAGGCTCGCTGCTTCACCCCTGGCCCTTGACTTCTACAGGATAGCACAGCTCATTCCTAGCATTAAGCTCAGCTTAACCACATTGCCCATGGCTGGCTGAGACGTAGAGGTTCCTTCATCTGCTCAAGTCACATGGAAGAAGCAGGCTGCCTCCCAGCAACAAGGTTGGCTTTCTCTGGCTTGCCAAATGCCTTCCGAGACAGATCTCTTCCCTTCTAAAGCTCCATCAACGAGCTATCAGTGAGATCAGCCACAAATTGGTCCCATTTTTTCTGCCAGACCTCTCTGGCCTTGGCTTTCTCATCCAGTAGCATGGCACTGTATCTGCAAGGAGTTGAGAAGCCTGTATCAGACAGGAGTCAAGGAGGCAGCTATTCCAAGATCAGTGACCGCAGTGAAAAGGCAGGAAGCAGCAACAGATTAACCCTTTGGGGACATACCCATACTGCTCAGTGAAACACTGTGTCCCAGCCATTTCAGCAGCTACTGAGCGCTGCACCGTGAGAACACACCTCAGCTCAACCTCCGTTAGCTGAGGGCTCACTGAGCAGCACCCAGTGCCTCATACAGGACAGATAGCTCTGCTGCTGCCCCTTGGAGTTGATCCAAATCAGTAGGAATGTTTGTTGTCTTCCTGGCCGTGCAGGGATTTGGGACTGGCGTGGGATTTGGCAAGCAGACAAAATTCTAGGAATGCGGAGAAAGGCCCTGCGCACTATTTTGGGACATTCATAGCTGTCTGGGTAAACAGAAAAAGTGGTTAAATGCAGCCAAACTGCAAGCTGGTTAATTGTTTTCCTGTGTTTCCCCAGTGGCAAATGTCAGGACAAGTCAGATTCAAACAGAAATAGGCAAATTGTCCAAGGACATAATGCCTCTCCCCTACCCAGAACCAGACATTGGAGGAAACTTCGCAAGGGATGGAAAAAGAAAGAAAAACTTGAGACACTGGAACAGAGAAAAGCACTGAAGGGCACAGACAGGGGGTCCCTGTGTTCTCCTCCTGAAGGAGACCTGCAAAGGAGGCTTTGGATAAACAGAAGCTTAGTTCATGTGGCAGAGGAGATTGTAACCA
Source organism: Lagopus leucura (assembly GCF_019238085.1). Classification (NCBI taxonomy): domain Eukaryota; kingdom Metazoa; phylum Chordata; class Aves; order Galliformes; family Phasianidae; genus Lagopus; species Lagopus leucura. The sequence goes on from NW_024963751.1 coordinate 21,241, forward strand.
AAACCCAAATGAGGTGGCTTTTCTGAGAGAAAACTGATGGTTTTTTTGCTATGCCTAGATGAGAGAGATGAGAAACTTACTTTATGGAGTTGAGCGCAAGTTGTTTTAAGGTCCTCAAGTCAGCATTCATCCCTCCAATGGCCATGAACAGCTCGTAGAAGTCATAGGAGACACCCTTTGCCCCAAAGATAGAGGGATCATCAGGGCTGACCACAACAGGGTGTCCTTCAGCCATTAGACTGGCTGCGGGATGGCTCCGCAAGTCAGACACCAACAGCAGCACCTTGGTGGGAAGACAGCACCATGTCAGGTTATGGTGTAGCCGTGTTTACACCCATCACACCGGGTACCTGATGTAGCTGCTTATGTAAGCAGGCAGACACTGGGGAGAAGCCTATAAGAAGGCTATTCAAAGCATATTAGGCATTGTGCTCTGAATTGCTGCTGGAGGAGCCTACTTTTCTCCACTGACTGCATGAGGAGATTGGTTTCTTAAATTAATCGCCTCAAGTCAAGGCTAGCAATGTGAATAACGTCTGTTTATTTAATATAACTTAAATGTGAGCATTTCAGGAGCAGTCTTTTGGTTACACTTTTTCCCTGACACTTACCCTGGGGCACCTGGAGTTGGTGTCAGGGTCCTCTCCCTCAAGGCCCACCAAAGCATCTCTCTGTTCTGAGCATCCATCCTGCTGTGCCCAGGGGACAATGTGCATCATGCTAATCATAGAATCATAGAATGGCCTGAGTTGAGAAGGACCATAATGATCATCCAGTTTCAACCCTTCTGCCAAGGGCAGAGTCGCCAACCACCAGACCAGGCTGCCCAGAGCCACATCCAGCCTGGCCTTGAATGTCTCCAGGGATGGGGCATCCACAGCCTCCTTGGGCAACCTGTTCCAGTGCTCCACCACCCTCTGAGTGAAAAATAATAATGTGTAGCAAAAGAGTTCACCTGGCTATGAATTCTACCAAACCAAAAGGACTTCCAGTTGCTGTCTTAGCTTCTCACCTTCCAGCCCTCCTAGCTTTAATGAATTTTCCATTGTGTCTCTTTAGGCACTTCCCTGGCTCTGAGCCTCATCTCCACCGGAAGCACTGCCTTTCTAGGTTTCCCTGGATATGAATTTAAATGATTTTGAGCTAACTGGTGTCGCAAGCTGTATACTCATGCAGCACGCATCTATATAGCAGACTGTAGTGTAATGCAGTACAAAGGAAACTGAGCCAACCTGTGTACAACAAAATATCTGTCTGCCTCCAGTTCCAGTGAGTTGCACCTCACTGCTCTGGCAGATACCATTCCAATGACCCAGCCCTCAGACCTAAGCTTTTACCAACATACCTGGTTGGAGATGGGACAGACTTCTACAGGAATATCCCTCTTCAGAGACAAATTTTTGGCTATTGGGTGTTTGGTGAGGGCAAGTCCATGGCCAATCCGGCTGGTATTCAGTATCAGAGCATCCAGTACATTGTTGTCTACAGAGGTGCCCTGCCAGTCTGAACAGAGATAGGCAAGAATCACTGCAGTGCTACAAGGAAATGCATCTTCTCAAACTGCTAGATGGTTTTCTTAATGCATGCCTTGGTTGCAAGATGAGGGGATTGCTCATGCTCTGCGTTCCAACTTCGCATTTTCACTGAAATGGGAATTCAAATCTGCACATGGCACTGCTCAGCATCAAGAGAGCCACTCATCTCACCTGGCAGTAAATGTCCACAGTATTTCTCTTACACCTAAGCTAATCGTGTTGGTCTCTGCTCACAGTCGAGGGAGATAAGTACTGATTTCTAGGGAATGACTGTTTTAGGATGAGATGCAGTGCACCTTAACATTGTGGATGTGAAGGGAACCCAGGGTAACTAGTTGAGATTTAGATATTTTCACTGTAGATGTCAACATTTAAAAGTGCAATGCAGTAGTCAGACATAACTGTCATGCATAGTTTGGATAAATACTACCCATATTGACTGAACAATGTATTAGGACCAGCAGCAGTAGTAGCTCTTGCAGAGTGATTACAAATTACACACAGGACAGAGATGCTGACCAACATGATGCCTACACAGGTATTGGAGACCCCATGTAGGAATGCTACAGCCACAATCTGGTGTGGGAAGCACAGGGAAAACACAGCACATACCCCCACCATCTTGATACAGCCAGGCTTGCTACTTCTCTCCTTTGTGAGACTTCACCTCCTACCTCTGTAAGCAGTAACAGGCCTTGAGTCCTCATGCTTACCTGTTTCTCCAGCATGGAAGAAGTAAGGCAGGTTGACCCCCCGGGAATATGGGATGGTCAGGACATCCTTAAACTCCCATAAAGAATGACCTTCATCCTCATTGCCAACCTGGGGAGCAGAAAGAAAAACAAGTGTTTTTGAACATGCTCTGGAAGATGGTGGGCCCTACAGCTGGAAAGCATCGTGTGGTGCCAACTGCACCAGAAGTACTATGCTGTGCTCTGAGTGGGAGCTATGGGGCTGATTCTTTCAGGGTTTGGTTTTTTTGTTTTTTGGTCTTTTTGGTCAATTACTGCCATCAATATCCTTAGCTAGAGGATTTTTGACTTGTTTACACTGATTTCAATACAGTGGCAGAGGATCTGGTTCTGGTATAACACATGCCATACTTACACATAGTTACATTGCACCTCTAGGGGTTAACTCAAAGCCACAGAAGAAATTCAGTTACCAAGTCGAAGCCTGCCAGAGTATCTGGGAAGTGGGCTCTGAGTTCCATAGCGGTGATGATGGCTTCTTTAATCTGGGAAATATTCAGCATCCTAAAAAGCACAAGAGAGAAGGCAATGAGCAGGCTCACATCCACAGGCCTGCCTTCTTTGGAGTTGTCTCAACTGTGAACTGGGACCCTCAGGGTTATTTCCAAAATGCAAAGTTGCTTCTGAATCTGACAGCCAGCTTCAGATCTCCTGAGTAACAGCAGTAGAAAATTGATATTCTGAAAGGAAACCTCTGAACAACCAGGAAATGCCTGGCTAGACAATTCTGTCACTTGAGGTGAGGCATGCCTGGCTAACACTCACTGGCTTTTCTCTCACACCAAGAAAGGAACACTTCAGCATGGAGAAAAAAAGGATTTTGTTGTTGTTGTTGTTGTCTTTCTACCATTCTACTGGGAGTTGGGACAGCAGCTTTATTTCAGTAGTTTTAAATCTAGCTTTCCCCCAGCCCTGCTGGACTTACACATCAAAGTATGTTTTCCAGAAGGGCTCTGTTCATATCCACACTGGCCAGAGACAAGCTGCTCTGAACTGGAAACTGCATCGTGCTGAGACAGAGTGAGTAAATGCCACTAAGTGATATGTTGTGTTTGCTCAGGATCACCTCACGTGACTTTGTGGCATCTGGCTGACTTGGAGAACAGCCTCGTGCCTGCCTGTGAGCAGCAGCACAAACATAGCGTATGTAGGCTGCCAGGGAACAGCACTCACAGGGTTCTCTGAGGACCTCTGCTGTGCCCTGTGCCCATACTCGGGCACTGCAGTCCCTGCTCAGCTCCACAGGGATGGCACGACTATGTGAAAGCCTTCCCCTCGCTCAATCCTCTCATCCCCAGGGGAGACCCACAGGTGTGGCATTGCTCAGTGACGGCAGCATTTCCAGCCCACCCCTGGAAAAGCCCTGCTTGGATAGCTCTCATTTTCTACCTGTGTGCCGTGAAGATAACTTTTGCTCCGAGGAAATCGGGATGCTCCTGCACAAACCGCCTGCTCACCTCCTGGTACACTGCCACCGACCAGGACTTGTTGTGCCGAGTGCCGTCGAGCTCATACACCTGTGGGCCACGTGGCAAGCAGGAATCAGAGGGGAGGTTTTATTACAAGAAAAAAAGGACAGCCTTTCTCCCCAGTATGAGATACAAGAACCAAGCTTCCCCACACTCAGCCCTCCGTGCTGCTGCTTTGCGTTGCCCACCACTGAGCCCAGTGCCCCATCACCTCCTGCCATCTCCTTGCCAACACCCGGGTGGCTGCAGATATCATAGCGACATTTCCACTGCCACTACTCACGGAAAGCTGAGACTTTGCACAGCTGAACTTGCAAATACTGCTGGGGGGCTTTTCTGCAGCGTTTGCTGTTTCATGCTAAATCCCAGCTTTCATTTACTTTACTTCAGTGATCGCTCCTGGCAGGTTTTGTTGCAAGGCGAGCTCCTGCAGCGTGGGTGCCATTGCCCCAGCATGGATGAGAGCCCCAGGCATACAGCTGCCTTGCTCTCCCCCTCGCACTCTGCTTAAAGAGCTGGATGGAATATGTGTCTGGGAAATGGAAATAGCCACTGAGCTGGGGGATCTGCTGCAGCCACGGTGGGCTCAGGGTGCTGGGAAGGTGTCAGACAACATGGGACTGCTGGATGGCGCTCAGGAGGAAGTCTGACATGTCACCAGCAGACTTCAGCACTAGCAGCAATGCAAGGAGCATCTCCTACCCAGAATTTTAGGTTGTCCGCAGAGTAAAGCTACATTTTGCAGTTGGTGCAGCATCCTGCTCAGATAAGTCATTCTGAAATAAGCCATAAATTTAAAACAACGCAGCTGTTCCAGAATAAGTTTCTGCTGCAGGTGGGAAGGTATTCCAGAACAGGTGATTCTGGCACAGACTAAGCATCTTCCAAACCAGCAAGATCAGACACAGCTCCAGTCAGATGGTACAAGGCAGTTTGTACTGTTGCCACAATCGGTATCTTCCTTAACCATTAAGAACAAAGCGTCTCTCGTCTCCAAGCCCTCAAGCATGCAAATCTCCTGCAAAGACCTTTGAATATGATAAAGCTCTTCCAGCGTCCTGACAAGGCCAGGTATGCAAACGTCCAAGAACTAAATTCAAGCTAGGGCTTGAGAAAAGTTTTGAAGAAATAAAAACTTAAAGGAATATTAGAGAAGCCAAAAAATACATACCGCAGGCAGGATAGCTCTTATCTCAACATACTGTATGTTATCCTCATAAAGCTCCAGCAGCCCCTGGTAGAAATAGGCCTTGAACACAGGTGCATAGCAGATAAGTCCAGAAGCGATGAGAAAGACTTCTTCAAACCTTTTCCAAATGAAAGCCTGGGAAGGGTAGGCCAGCTCCGGGGCATCCGTCACCAGGGTCAAGTTTCTCAGCAAGCTGCAGAAAAGGAGAAAGGGAAGAGGAAGAATCAGGAGAGGGGGGAAGTCAGCTGGCTTTCAGCCTGCAAAAAGAGGGATGTGTTCATAGAGGAGGACCAAGGGAAGAAGCAAAGCAGCTCCTGCTGCAGCAGAGGCCCAATTCCTAACCTGAAGACTGAGAATACCGCAAGGCATATAGGTCTAGCAACTGATACAACTAGGAGACAGTCGGATCTTTTTTGTTTTTTTTTCCAGCTGTTTTAACTCTTCTGATGGCTGATACAGATGATATCTCTACCTTGTGACAGATAAAAATTCATGCACTACGTGTTAAGCTGGGTAACACTTGACGTTCAAAGTACCCATCATTTTGAAGGAATATCCAGAAAGAAGCAAGGCCAGCAGGTCAGGGAGGTGATCCTGCCCCTCTGCTCTGCATTGCTGAGGCCTTGTCCAAAATACTGCATCCAGATGTGGAGTCTTCAGTACAGGAGAGATGTGGACCTGTTGGAGCGCATCTAGAGGGACACAAAAATGATCCCAGGGATGGAATACCTCCTCTATGAGGACAGGCTGAAAGCTGGGGCTGTTCAGCATGGAGGAGACTCCAGGGAGATGTAAGAGCAGCCTTTCAGTATCTAAAGGGGGCTGGAAGAAAGAAAGGGACAGGCTCTAGGAGAGCCTGTTCTGATAGGACAAAGGGAAATAGTTTCAAACTAAAGGAGGAGAGATTTAGATTGGATACAAGGAAAAAGTTTTTTACAGTAAGGACAGTGAAGCACTGGAGCAGGTTGCCCAGAGAGGTGGTGGGTGCCCCATCCCTGGAGACACCCAAGATCAGGCTGGACGGGGCTCTGAGCAACCTGATGTACCTGTGGGCATCCCTGTTCACTGCAGGGGGGTTGGACCAGATGGCCTTTAGGGGTCCCTTCCAACTCAAATAACTCCATAGTTCTACGATTCAACGATTCTATGATTTTATTATCTTGGTGTAACGAGACTTAGAAAAGCAAGCATAATGTTTTTTATATCCTAAGAATCGCACTCTGTCACCCAGGACTATTCTTAATCTCAAAGTAGGCTAATGTGTTACTCCCACAGACCATATATTCTCCCAGGCATCTTAAATGCATGTCAAGTATTTTGACACCTTTCTATCAGTTCACTGGGCAGTTTCCTGGAGATGCCAACACCACCATTATTGTGACTTCTAGCCTGTAACTTTCCCCAGTACTTTCTTCTTATCAAAATGTGCCAGATTTTATGGGCAGAGAGGAAATGTTTGAGAACCAGAAATCTTTTCCTCCTCTCCACTGAAACAAACCTGGCATCCCTTGACAGCAGTTACTGTTTTTTAATAACGTTTGGTGTTTGAAGTCTCCTTCCCACAAACATGATCTGGACCAGGCCCATAAACTAAGACATGGGACATCCTTTTTCATCCCTCCATCCCAACCTTACAATGAAGCCGACTTCTCAGCAGCTGCCTGCTGGCTGCCTCTCCCCTCCCTCAGGGCCCTATTCCTGCAGCTGCAGTTCCATTTCTTCTTCACTCAGCTAATTTCTGTGCTGGGAACTATTTCAGAAACATAATTGTACATAAGAAAAGATATTTGGATCACACTGAGGAAGAGCTTTGAAATGCCAGCCAGTCAAAAAATTCAGAGAACCTTCAGCTTTGCCCTCCTATGCATTAGAGTGGCATCTCTACTGCACTATCACACAAGCCTGACATCATCCCCAGATAAGTCCAGCAAGCAATATGACTTGGCAGAGAAGCTCTGCCACACCCAGGGAGGCACAGGGGTGATGCTCTGTGATGCTATGGCATTGCAGCTCAGGGAAGGACGCTGGAGCATCACCCCAGAACTGGGGCATCTGTAAGGCGCTCACCTATCATTGGCTACCAGTGAGGGGGTGTGCTTGAGGAGGTGCAGCCAGGCACCTTGGCAAGCCTCTGGGAAAACAGATGTGGCAGTGCTCCCTGCTGTCATCACCCCAGCCCTGGCCAAAGGCAGCTCCCCACCACCTCATGCCCTGCTTTAAACTCAAGTTGTATGGACTCAAGGTTGTTTACCCAGCCTTGGGCTATAAATCCTCACACCGCCCTGCTCCTAAAAGCACATCAATCAAGTAACGTTTTTTTTATAATCCCCTTTCCTTTGAGACCGATTATTGATCCCTATAACTGTTGAAGATTTATGGTGCAGTGCTGACCCAGCCTTGATAACCCGATAATCTCCTAAGGGTTTGGGCTGATAATTTTTCGCCATGAGGAGATCATGCAGATGAAGCAAAGCTTCATAAAGACACTTTTGCTTGTTTTTCAGAATGGACCCCAGCCAGTGATCAGGTGCAGACTACAAATAGCCTTCCATGTCATGTCATATAGGCAGTGAACGATGCTATTGCAGTGCGTATGCCCAAAGGGGCACAACAAAAACAATCAGCTCAGGATTATTCATTTTCGACCATGTTTTTGCTTTTCTCTTTTCTTGCTATTTTTTTAACTGTTTTGCATTTTTGAACTATATAGTGCAGAAGTGAATGGTGTGTTGTCTTGTTTTTAAAGAGCATCTTTTTCCTGCTTCTGTTTCTCTCCTCCATGGGTAATTATATCTCGCTCCTCGCCATAGTATCTGAATGTCTTCCAGTGGTGCATTAAATAGAGTGGCTAACATCTGTCACATGTGGCTCATTCGCTTTCTGTCTCTCTCTCTCCCCCTCTTTCCTCCCCAAGGGGAGACTTGTACAGAGAGTGGAGTGCTTTGTTTCTCTGGTGGGGTTTTGTGTACACTTTTTGTGTGTGTCTACTGCCCTATTTTCCTTGAGATAAGGCAGTGGAGGGCACAGAGGGGAGGTGATGGAGGTCTGCTGGCGCCCAGGGGATTCTCCCGCAGCTCGAGCCGCGTGTCAGCTTGCTCGTAGATGACTTCATCCTTGTGACAGGGAGCTGTGCCTGGGGGCATGGCCCCCACCCTCGGGCAGGGGGAGGTTCACAAATATCTGGCATATCAGCGCCGCTTCCCTTAAATATCTGGGGGCATGCCCATTGTCAGCCTTGACTTTAGAGATTGTGGTGATTGTGTTGCTTTTTGAGGGGAAAAATGTCATTCTCATATATCCTAATTGATTGACAAGTAAATAAGTGAGGATTCTTTTAAATCTCAAAGCAAAATTTCCTGCCTTTCTCTGTCTCCTAACCTATGGTGTCTTGACTCTCCCAGCAGCATCATTTTGGAAGCTAACCCCAGTAACAGGATATTCTCCGGTCTTGGCCCATAAGACTTGCGATTTGGATGTGAATGACAAAACCTTCTTTTGAGGCAAGCAAACAGAAAGACTTACTTCCAATACACATATAAATGTACATGTATATGTGGATATATATCTGTAAATGTACACAAAAAAAACATACAGCAGAAATGTTATGTGGCTTCCTCCCACACTCTTGTCTTCCTGGCCAGGAATGTGGGAAGGTAAGAGAGGTGCAGTGCAGGCTTTCGGGAAACATTTTCCCTGTTCCTTCACATTTGCTGATCCACGCTATCCTGTAGGAGAACCCTTTCCCAACTGCCATGCTCACTTGATAGCTCCTTGAAAGCACCCAACTATCCATCCGTTCCTCCCTGCAACATCTGCTTTCCCTCAGCTTGTCAGTGCTCAAGGGCAAAGAGAAGCGCAGGAAGAGAGGTAGCCTGGGATGCACATGTTCGAGAGGCTGGGAGGATTTCCAGGAACTGAGAAGCAGAACAGACTGGGGCCAATTCCTGGCTAGAGACCTATTTTCAGGCAGCCAAATGCATTCCTAACCCTCAGACTAGTACCCAGGGATAAGATCAAAATAAGAGGGGACGTGCCTCAGTGTGGCTGTTGTTCCGGTGTTTGCACATTATGTGCAGTAACTCCGTTGCAATTTTGCAAGAAATAAAGACCAGTATAAGTCTGAGCACCCCGGATGTAGGAGATCCATGTTCGTATTTGGCTGCAGCGCATATTTACTGAGGAAAATCACTTCACTGGTCTTTGCCTTGGTTTCCCCTTCTGCCCTTTGTGAGACTTTTGCAGTAGAGAATGCCACAGTCGAAAGCCTCTGCCAGGAGGAGACATCAAGCTACATAAATCCAACTAAATCCCAAATACAACTTATGGGTTGATCTACACAAGGGCCTGAGATACCCAGAGCAATTGCTTGTGCTTAAAAAAGTGGAACTGTTTTGACATCTAATCTCTTGCACATTATTTATGAGTCTCCTGGTGGGGTTGAAGAGTGCTGGTCCCATGGTCTTTCCTCATTACTCCCAGAAGAAATTGGAGGAATGAGTAACAGGTTTTCTCTTTGGAAGATGTGAATAAGTGACTTCTCACACAATCTTATTTTGTCTACCATGAGTCAGGACAGTAGAGCCTTAGGATGTGGAAGGTTGGGAGTCCTAAGCCCAGCACTACCTTCTCCTTCCATTCTGGAAGTGTCAAGACCTACGTAGGACAGGAGCTGACCTGACAGCTCCCCAGCCTCCAGCCCAACCTCCTTCCCATGCTGCAGCATGGAGTCCTACGGCTTCCATACAGAGGGGTATGGACCTAGGAGGTCCTGATTTAGAAGCACATGTGCACATACGTTCAAAACCATTAAGTTTCACTCAGGAAGCGCCATAATTACGGTCACCTATGTCACCTTCATCTATCTTCCCCTTGTGTGCCAGCTCCACAATACTGCCTTCAATTACACTGAACCACACACTGTTTTTCCACAGAACCCAGCAGACTCATGGAGCCCAGCAGACAGTAGTGCTCCTTGACCATCTCACAACTTAGTGTTTCTTTTTGTCCTCATCACTCAGTGTCTGCCTTCATGCATTATTTAGTGCATGCTATCCAGCCTCCAGACACAATGTAGAACCACACGCTCCTCTTGGCCTTTCAGCAGGGCTTTGTCACAAGATGAACGGACTGATGGGACAATCAGGCTTGGTCTTCCTGATACCATGCCTGGAGGGTGAGCCAGGCCATTCGCACCCACCTGTAAGTCATTAAATGTGAGGTGACTGCGGGGCACTCTGCTCATACCTGGTCCTGATAAAAGGCTGACAGCAGGGAGGGAGCTCTTGCAGAATGGTGAGTGATGCCTGGAGGAGCGGGCTGGGCTGTGAGCTCCCAGATGGCTATGGGAGACCTGACCTGGAGGAGAGAGTTCTGCTAGCAGATGGTGTGCTACCAGGCACAGAACCCATGTGTAGAGCTCATTGGTTCAACCAGTGCCCTGGCTGAGACCTAACCCCTTTTGTGGGGGCAGGTGGCTTGCCTCTGTGCCTCAGATCCCTCTTGAGGATCTTGAGACTGATTTTCCCAGTTGTCTGCTCTCCTCATGGTTACCTTAATGAGTGAGGTGAGGTCCTTTCCCATGGAACCCTGTTCCCTGCTGGAAGCACATCCAGCAGGTGCTGGCGGAGGTTGGGGCAGGTTACATGAAGCAATTTAAACCACTGACTTCAATCTGTCTGTACAACAGACCAAAGTAGAGGTGCAACAGAGAACTTCAAAGTTAGTAGCCTCTAATTTTAGTGTACTTAGAATCATAGAATCGTTAAGGTTGGAAAAGATCTCTAAGATCATCAAGTCCAACTGTTGACCCATCATCACTATGCTCACTAACCACATCCCTCAACACCAAATCCATGTATTTCTTGAACACCTCCAGGGATGGTGATCCCACTACCTCCTTGGACAGCCTGTCCCTGTGCTTCACTCCTCTTTCTGAGAATCAGTTTTTCCTAATATCCAACCTGAACCTCCACTGAAGCAACTTGAGGCCATTACCTCTCATCCTCTTGCTGTTAACTGTGAGAAGATGTCAACACCTACCTCACTACAACCTCCTTTTAGAGAGGTGTAGAGAGCCATAAGGTTTCCTCTGAGCCTCCTCCAAACTGAACAATCCCTCTTCCTTCAGCTGTTCCTTGTAAAACTTGTGCTTTAGACCCTTCACCAGATTCATTGCCCTTCTTTGGACACACTCCAGGGCTTCAATGTCTTTCTTGTTGCATTACTTAATGCCTCAAGTTCTTTGCTGTTTGCTTGTTATGTACACAGAACTTGAAATATAGTCCCCTGCTTTCAGGGCAACAACTAAATGGGGAAACTGGTCCAGAACAATGCTGCTGGCCATGCAATGGCACCATGAAGCACCCACACCTCCTGCTTGCTCACCTGTCATCAAACTCAGTCACATTGCGCAGCTGTTTTCGGTAAGTCTCCAGCAAAACCCACTGGGAACACTGGGCTGGCACTGGATGAGGAGGGTGAGGCTTGGAAAAGTGAAACCGAACAGTGCCCGTGTGGGTGAAGCAGATGTAGCAGTCAGGGAGATAGGTAGCATTGTACACCAGCCAGTCCACGCTCAGCATGGCATAGTCGTGCAGGTGTAGGACAGCACCTGGGGAGAGGGAAAGCAAGCCGAATGAGATGATGTTCTGGGAGCAGAGGAAAGGAGGCTTAACATCATGAGAGCTTGAGTTTGTCCATTAGATATGCAGGGGGAGCAAAAGGGAGCTGAGCTTCCCCACTGTGACAAAAAGTGTTCTTTCAGGCTGTCTTCTCTGAGAGATGGCTTGGGCTCTTCTGACTGAAAGAGGAGTTCTTGCAGTAGTCAGCAGTTCACAAAGCATGCTAGACAAGAGACAGGCCTGGAGAAAACCTCTGTATCTCAGCTTTGTGACTCCCAGCCTCAATCCTTGCATCTAGTCTGCATCTCTTCCTTCATCTCTATGGAACTCTGGCATGCATCAAAATCATAGACAGTGACACCATGGTGAACTGCCATCAGATGCACTTCCCTTATCAAATAACTGCTTGCTTGTGTTGTGCACCTGCTGCTGGCCAGTACCATGGGCTTTTGGCATGCTCTGCTACTGTGCAGCATGTTGGCAACTGCCAGTCTTCCTGGCACAGGAGGCTTCTGCATGCTCACCTTCCACAGCTCATCCATTTATTTTGGTGACATCTCTTTTTGCAGAGACTTCTTATGCTTGAAATAAACTTCCTCTTTGTAAAGGGAAAGAATTTAAAGCTGAAGTCTTACAGACATGTGCTCTATTAGTCTAGGGGAGATGTTATCGTCTAAATAGCTTTGATGCCCTAAGGAGTAAAAGGCGAACATGAGTAGCAGGAACAAAGGCCAATATGCATGTGACATTGGACAAACTGAAATGTCAAGACTCTAAGCTGTAGTAAACTGATTATAATATATAGATAGCCTCTATAATCCTTCATTGTAAAGGGTCTGAAAGCTAAGAAGCTGAGCATCTGCAGCTACTGCTCTCATCAGAGCAACAGAACGTGTGCCACAGCTGTCTAGATCCTCCTGCCTCTTACAGTGCTGCACTTTTTCCTGTGTTAAGAACAAAAGAAATGGCAATAGTGCTTGAAACAACAGTAATTCCTAGGGGTTCTGATCAAGGCTGAGGTCCACTCAGGCAAGGCACTCATTACAAGGATGTGACTTTGAGCCTAAAACCCACAGCTCCTGCAAAGATTGAGAACATATTTTACTATATCATAGGTTGAAAGGTGTTAGATTTTTGTTTTGATTCTCCCTTTGTCTCAAAGATTGACTCCACTTGAGGCAAAAAGAGGAACACTTTTTTATTCCTTGCTTCTCAATTCAGCAATGAAGAGAAGGCAACTCTGGCATCCCAATCTCTTGCAGCAACTGCTCAGGATGCTGCAAGCCAAGGAGCCTCATCTGGCACAGGACAGTGGGAGGGAGACACTGGGTGGTGAGCAGACAGCTCTTATCCATGCACCAGTGTCACCGCCTGACAAATGAAAAGCAAATCTGACTGCCAAGTCCTTCCAAGTGATTCACCAACCTGTTTTCAAGCAGCCAGATAGGCAAGGCCACGGAATGCTAAATCTAAAAAGGGGCATTCTGGAGTGGTGAACATTCTCACAGCTGTAGAGGTAGGGGCAACTTTCATTGCAACTGTCTCTTATCTTTAGTTAAAGAAGGCACCTTGTTCAATGCTTCCTTACTGAACGAGAGCTGCAAAGGGAGAAAGCAGCCAGCTAGGAGTCAAGGTCTTTCTCCAGCAATCACTGTGATCTCTCCACTGAACTGTCTGCAGCTCAGAGAAGTGGAGACATTGGGCTTGCTGCTGCCCAGCATCAGTGGTTTATGTTTCCACTTGGCTGCAATATCTTCTCCCCCTTTTCAGTGTAACCCAGAGTACTGAGCATGTTTGATTGGTAGCAAGTCTATTGTGTCTGTGTGGATAAAGGACCATGTTGAACATGGATGTCTGTGATGTCTTCATCTTAACTTCCTCTGCCCTTTCCTTGCCTTTGAAAGGCTGAAATATCCATATTGCAAGTTATTGGTGAATGCTACAATTGCTGGAAATGAGCATTCATGCAATCTAGCCACCTCTTCCTTTCCCCTGCCCCCAGCTGAGAGGCAGGGCTCCTCGCACCAGCCTGCCAGCACTATTCCCAGCACTGGGAAGCCCATCTGTGATTAAAGATCTGCTACATCCCACGCTCTTTCCCAGCTCTGGCACAGAGAGCAAAAGGCAAGAAAAGGATGAGTACGATGAGCAATTGTTAAGCCCAAGCCTACCTTTTGGCATGCGCTTCAGGATGCTGAACACTGCACTCTGTTCAATGAGGCTTTTTGCCCGAAAGAAGTGCATGCTAGGAGGGAACTGCCCCGTGTTCAAGGCTGCTGCGACCTCTTTCTTTTTCAGGCTGATGAGCTTCGTGCTGAGCTGCTGCTCCTGGGTGCTCAGCACCAAATTGCCACCTGTCAGTCTGGCTTTCTCCTCCTGCATGAGGGAGTCTCGGTCCTCCCAGAGCGGGGTGGGAAGGCAGAGCGAAGCCAAGCTGAGAAGGCACGCCAGCCTTATGCCTTGCCCAGATGGAGGCTTCATCTTGGAGCTGCACCTGGTGCACAAGGAGAAGTCAATGTGTTAGCACAAGGCAGAGGCAGCATCTTAGCAGCAACCCACTGAGACATGAAACTGCTGGTCCATCCTGCAGGAGAAGTGAGTTAATTGGAAGCTTAGTGCTGCGGGAGCATCTGATAGTGATGTCCCCTATGTACAGGAGCTGCATTCACGTTTCCCAGCCATGCTGCTTGCTTGTGGCAAGACGGTGTTCAGAGTGGAGAGGAGAGGCTACTCTGGGGTCAGGCAGCACATCACACAGACCTGTGATGTTGGGAAGGCCCAGACCTGGAGCTGGGTGTTGGTAAGGTTGGGATGCTGGCTGGTAAACTGTGCAGAACCCCTCAGAACAAGGGGTGCTGGGGACTGCGTGCCCGAGGGACTTCTGTGATCACACAGGGTGCACCAAATCACAGAGCTGACTGGATGCTAGCTCCGTGCAGCTGGGGGAAAGCCTCACTGCACCCTTATTGGAGGGAATAATTTACAGGTGAAAACCCCACTGTAGCCCCAGAGGCACAGCCCTTCCTTGCAATCTTCAAGGAAAGAGGATGGGAGGGAGCCCACGGAAGCAGCAAGAGATCACAGGCAACAGGCACATGTGAACTCGGAGAACTCTGCCCTTCCCAAAAAAGCTCAGCTGCAACATAATCCGTCAGCGCCAGGCGCCGGTGACCCTCTGCACCCATCCCTCCACACCAAAGCAGGCTGGGGGAAGGCTGAGTATTTCGGAGCAGATCTGTGTGCGTCCCGCATTACCTCCCTGCACACACACATGGGGCCCTGTGTCTCCTCCAGCCCTGCTCCCGCTGGGGTTCCTCAGCCCCACGAGCAGCCGCGCCGTGGGCCTGGCTCTGAACCAGAGCAGGAGCCATCCCCAGATTCACCACCTCATCCCTGGGTCGACTCACGCAGGGCAGCTCTCCGCTCCTCACACCCTGCAGTGGGGTTATCGTCTCTCTGGCGAGCCGGCAGGGCCCAGACGAGCAGCGGGCTGCGTCCTGGAGAGTGGCCGCATGCACAGTTCCTCTTCCTGTGTGCAGTCTCAGCTCACTCAGCTTTTATTTATCCGCGCCCCACCCGCTGTGTCCCTGTGCTTCATGAATATATAAAGAGGAGGAGGAGGAGGCGGAGGTCAGCGGAAAGCGGGGCGCAGGCGGGAGGCAGACAGAGCACCGCGCGTTAATGCCAGCACCGCAATTAACAGTGCTTTTCTCTTTTTTTAATCAGAGAAAAAAGGAAAAAAAAAAAAGGAAGAAAAAAATACAGGCATTTGTAAAGGTGCCTCTGAATGCTTTTGCTTGCTCCCTGCCAGCTGCACAGAACAGGCTGGCCCCAGCCCAACGCCGGGGCTGTGTTTGGGATGCCGCCGAGCAGAGGGGTGCACGTGCTGATGTTTCTGAAACATCACAGCAAGCATTGGGGTTTCACCATTTTATTTTGGTCGGGATGCACTGAGCTTTGAAGTTATTCAAAACAGATGTTACATAAACAGCTTCCAGGGGACAACAAAGCCCGCTCGGTTTAATTTAATCCAAATTTTAACTACTTTAATTTTTTTTAATAATAAAAGACCTTGTAAGTTGAGAGCTATTGAAAACAACCCGCAACAATCACAGAGACCGCTTCCAAGGCACAGAAAGTCAGATCTGGCCAATAACGTGTGCGATTTCACCAGCTGGCATCGTTGCAAGCAGATGGAGCTGTGGGATGGGCAGCCCCCCCAGTGGCCACCCCAGCGTTGCTTCTTCCTACCCACTCACCCTGTGCGTGTCACCAACATCAGTTAAAAAAGCTTTGCCCACTTCCATCCATGCAGTCAGCTTCAGTGAGCTTGGGGCAGCCCTGCACAGGATGGGTTGTTTATGGAGGTTGCTCTCCCTGGGAGGCCAGAGGAGCTGCAGGACCATGCGGTGCTCTGTGGCCACCATCAGATGGTTTAGGAAGCCCAAGGTGGTAGATAGAAGGAGTAGAGAGGGACAACTCTGTGGGGATGAGTGTTCTGCCTATAAATACCTTAAGGGAACAATATGAAGGAAGGAAGGGAATTGCTTGAATTATCTCAAAGCAGTAAAGCTTGAGTTTGGGACCATAAAACCAAACCAGGCTAGGTTGGAAAGCTGTCTTTCTGTGGGAAAGCAGGCACTGGAGACGCATTGCAGAGAAAGCTGCAGCAGTGAAACGCAGACGCAACTGCCTTCTGATGGGGTGCAGTGGACAGTGGGATCCCCTGCAGCAGGACCACAGTCCCATGGTGCAGCAGCACAAGCTGCAGACAGGCAGCCCCCCGTGCCCAGCTGCACAGTGGGTAGTGGGGCTTTAAATAGCCAGGGGCCACTGCACAGTTCTTGTGGCAAGTTCCCCATGGCTCAGTTTCAGTTCCATACACCAAACTTTCTATTTTCAACTTCTCACACCTCTTTGATATGACTGATGCTCTCTCCTTCACCAGATCCCAGGAAAGCTGGAACAGGCCGCAGGACAGCTCCTGCTCCCAGCACGCAGATTCCAGCTATTATTCTAAATTATTCTAAATATAAAATTCTATAATTATTCTAAATTAGTATTAAGAATAGACCATGCCAAGATGTTTGGGAACATTAAAGCTTCCCCACTGGCCTGCTAAATGACTTCTGTTTTGGTCTGGCTGGGCACAGGTTGGTTTTTGTGAGAGTTTTTGCCTTTTTTTCCCCCTTTGTGCCTAGCAAGGCAAAAATATGGGCTATTTAGTAGCTAAGCAAGGAAATCAGCTGGAGAATCACAGAATCACAGAATGGCCAGGGTTGGAAGAGACCTCAAGGATCATGAATCTCCAACCCCCTGCAACAGGCAGGGCCACCAACCTCCCCATTTAATACTAAACCAAGCTGCCCAGGGCCCCATCCAACCTGGCCTTGAACACCTCCAGGGATGTGGCATCCACAGCCTCTCTGGGCAGCCTGTTTCAGCACCTCACCACTCTTATAGTAAAGAACTCCCTCCTGACATCCAGCCTAAATCTTCCCTTCCTCAACTTAAAAACATTTCTCCTCATCCTGCTGTTATCTACCCTTCCAAAGAGTTGAAAGAGTTGAGAGCTTCATCAGAGTGAAGCCGAGCCAGGCTGCCCCAGGTCCTGCTGGCAACACTGCTCCCCAGCCTACAGCCATGCTCAACTCAGCCACAAGATGCCTCTCCACATTCAATAACTCACCCTCAGCTTCCCAGCCTGCCTTTGTCCATCTGTCCTTCCTTCTCAGCTACATCTGCAGCTATCTGATGATTTAGCATGAATAAGGCTCTCAAGTCTGTCCATCAGTAGGCTCACTGCCTCCCATGGATCAGCTTGGTTTTGAGGCGGCTAGCCCCAAGCAATATGCAAGGCAAAATTCTTCTTCCTAAAAGCTGTAGTCCACCCAAACATCCCATTGCTCCCTGCTTCCTACTCCCTACACCTCGCTTCCAAACTAGGGCCTGCTCTCCTCTCTGCCTCCCCCTCTAATCAACCACCCTCAATAAACCTCATCTCTGCCTGGACTCCTCCTCCCTCCTTGTGCCCCAGGCATCCTGCATGCCTTGGTACAGAGGAGCTGTTTGTCCCTGGTCACTGCAGCTGTGAGTGTCCCCGGGCCACAGCCACCTCCTCACCTCACAGTGCTCAGTAGTAGCCTGGCTGGGAAAAGTCAATGCTGTAACCAGAGTGTGCATGGCACACTGCTCTTCAGCTCTGTTTCCCCGAGCAAAACTCAGCTTCAAAAAGTGAGAACTGGGAGCTGTGTTTTCAACAAGCCTTGCTTCTGATTGTTTTATCCTCTTGATTTTTGGTCTGAGAGCAGATGCCATTTAGAGCTGGCTGTCATTTCTTTTTTCCTTGTCTGTGGGCTTTTGGCAGCTTAGAGCCCTACTTGCCCTGCCCCTTTGTGCAAGGCAGAGATAAAGACTGGGTGCCACTGATGCTGGGAACTGTTTCCCTGGTTCCTCCTGAAAGCAGAGTGCAGTGGAGGGGGGGTTGTAGCATCACAGCAAGGAGTGGCTTCTCACCTCTGTGCCTTCTGTAGCAATGAGTCTCTCTGCTGCTCTGAAGATCTCAGTAGAATGGAATATTCCTGTAGAAAAAGAGAGTGAGCAGAGAAGTTGACAACAGCATAAACATAATGGTATTTTAGCAAAGTTTTAAAGCAATGCTGAGGACAGAAAACCTCATAGTATACAGGAGAGAACTGTGTTTTAGCCTTAGCTAAACCTCCCTCTACTAAAATGGTGTTCCTGATTACACTATAAACTAAGCTGAACTCTTATCATACTCCAGTGATTCTGACAGTTTCTGTTCATTCTCTCTGTTGTGAGTTGGACCATGACCAGATCCTATCTACACATCTCCCAGGTGTGCAAAACCCACCTCTGGGGAAAGGCAGGAAGGATTAAACAACATTCAGCTTTTCCTTGCTCCTTTCGTGATAGAAGAGGAGCAAGCAGCCACCAGTGGCTTCTCTAGGGACAAGGTATATCAAGGCAGGGACCTAGGAGGGAGAGGTTCAGAGATCTGAGCTCCAATTGCCAGCACAGGAATCCGGGAAAACAGTGAGGCTCTTTAGCTGTGTGCAAGCCCTCAGGTCCTCAATGGACATTACCTCATGAAGTTCCAGGAAGCACAGCTGAAGCAACTCCACTGCCTATACTGAGGAGGTGGGACTTGTCCAGCCTGGTGAAATGACATTGTAAATACAACTTAAATAAAAAGTGGCATTTATTGATGAGTTGTGTTAACCTTGTCTAAAGCCATTTAGACAAATTAAAACACCACGTTGTATTTCCCTGCCACGTTAAAAGCAGCAAGGCATAAAGCAGATTGATGCTGCTGGCTGCGCTGGTTCTTTGTGAGCTCTGCATGAGCAGCACCCAGAGCTGACACTGGGGTAACCCAACATGGGGGATGGAAGGGAAGAGGGGAGCTGGAGGCCTCCTTGAGCTGCTTGTTCTTCCATGGAGTTTTATCAAAATGCAGCCACAGAGGAGAGGAAAAAAAAAGATGGATGCAGCTAAGGCTAGGGAGAAAGATGCCTTTGTTTTTTATTGCATTGTTCTGCTTCCTATTTGTAATCAAAATTAGAAGTACTCTGTCTAGTGACAGACATTCTTGATGCTTTTTCCCTTCCTGCACCTCAGTTTTGCCTGGTCTTCTTTGCAAAAGTAAAACTGGTGTAGGAGATCAGTATGAAGTGTTAGCTAACAAAATCTGCACACAGATAGAGGTGGATGAAAAGGAAAACCCACTAAAGCCTCAGGCTTCCCATTTATTTTACAGGGTTAGAAAACATGAAAATTGAGGAAATGTAGTCCAAACCAACTGAGAGATTAATGTGGAACCCCCTGATGCCAGAGCTACAAACTTGCTTTTCAGGCAAGAGCAATACTTTAAGATGAAAAATTCATTACCCAATCTGTGAAAAGCAAATGAAACTCAGCTTTTCCTAACCTCGACATTTCTCAGACTGCGGGCCAAAGCCATGGGGAGGACGCAGGCCCCCACCCCCACCCTTCAAAGGGAGAGCTGGTGACAGGAACATTTCTCAGATGTGACTGATCTCCTCTGAAGGAGCCGTGTCACCACACAGCCCAGCTCAGGCAGCACCGAGCATCCGCACCTCTAATTGCCAAACCCAGCTGTGCAGCCTTGCTGCTCCTAGTGCGTGCTGGACTGGTGTGCTCCCCAAAGTCACAAGGCAGAAGAAGAGTGGGTGAATGCAAAGGGCTGCCTTAGTGAGCTCATTTGGCAGGAGAATGTTTGCACATTGCCAATTGCCAGCCCAGCTCTGCGTGCTACATGATAGCTTCTGCCCAAGGATGGCAACACGAGGGACACTTTTCTGTGCTCACTTTCCCATGGGATAGAGGCTCTGTGGAGGGTGAGGGTGGAGGATGAGAGCCTGTTGGCTCCGAAGAACTCTTTCCATTCTGATGAGAGTATTCCCTAAGCCCTGCTGATGAAAGGCACAGATGTGCCTGCAGAGGAACAGTTCTCTGTGCACGGTATGGTCCCTAGAGCCCTCTTCAGCCAGTTTGATGTCTAAGTGGAAGGGAAGAAAACAAGCTGACAGTGGGGTTACCACCCGGGTGATTTGCTGAATTGATTAGCTGCTTCTTCCTAGGGCTCGCACCCAGACAAACAGCAGCCATGCTGTAATGACCTCGGTGAGGAGAGCACTGAAGGAAGACCTGCCGTAATGATGTGCTGCTTCCCTGGGCAAGAGACAAAGGAGAAGCCCAGGGAAAACAATGCAAAGGGAACTAAATACCAGCAAGAGAGACAAGGGAAATGCAGATCGTGGAAGCGAGAAGCAAAACAAGCACCATTCAGTAGCAGCTGGGTTATAATCCAGTGTGTAAGGGGTGGGTAGGTGAAGCCCCTCCTGGTCTACTTGTACCCAAGTGCTTTGTGTGCAGTCTATGCTCTGAGTGTTGCTGGATGGAAGCTGCAGAGTAGGCAGCCAGCAGCAGGGGCTGTTCTTCAGTGCATTGTGGAGTGATGGGTGTCGTATAAATAGGAGTTGGAGAGCAGGGAGACTTGGGCTGGGTTCCAAAGGATTGCACTCATTTGGATTAAATACCAAAAATCTAATGCTGAAGGGAAACAAACGGCCCAGCCTCCCTCATCTTTCATTCCTGCCTTCTCCCAAAACCCCAGAACAATGTGGATTAGTAGAGGGAGGGAGAGAAGGGTGCTGCAGAGCCCATCTCACTTCTCTTTCCCATCTGTGCTGTGCTACTTCTGCCAGAGGTTTTATTCAAAGAGGGAAAAATGGGAGGGAGGGAAGGATTAAAAAAAAAAAAAAAAAAGGAAACAAAATACACAGTATATTCCCTCTGCAAGTGCCCCACACCTAGAAGTACAATCTGCTGCTCCCAGAGCTTCTAATTAGCTAAGCAAGGCAAGCGCTCATTAGCCCCACCTGGGTCACTCTTCAACAGGGAAAGCAGAGCATTAACCCCCACATGGCTCCAGAATAAATAGTTGGGAGGTACAGCCATGCTGGAATTGTGTGACTGGATGGTATTTGTATGGTTAGTTCCCTCTCTTGGCTGTAGGCTTAGTGGAAGAGATGCACGACAGCAGCGCAAAGCACAGTGCTGTGATTTCAGCATCCCAGAGTATTTCTACATGTGAGCAGGAGGAGGCTCTGCTCAGTGGGAACAGCTATGGTCTCAGCCTTTGGCCTGGCGCCTGCTGGTTGGATTTTGTAGCTGTAACTTCAGAGAGCAAAACAGAGGCAGTTGAATAGAAATATCTGAGTTATGTTTTTGGTAATATTAGGTTTATGGGAAACCACGAAAGCATTTCTCTCCCTCTGTGTTACTACCTTTTTTCAGGCCAGGTGCTTCCAGCTGAGCCTGCATGTGTAGGATGAGCCAATCACTGCCTCCTCCAGCCTGTAGCTTTTGAGTGAAGGTATTTGTACATGAGTGACTCAAAATAGGCAGGCAGGGTAAGTGGGAGGGTAGAAACAGACATGTGGTTCTTCATCCTGTAAAGGTCATTATTGATTTTAGGAAATTGGTGCTAAACTACAGAAGGCATCTATCTGGAGAAGGGTGGGAGAGGAATGGGAGCAACTGCTGTGGTTGCAGCCTGGGGGTGGTGTGAAGAGCACTAAATGGCAGCAAGCACTAAGAACGCTGTGCCCGCTTCTGGTTTTACAAAGCGGCAGTGCAGGGTATGGCAGCTGCAGTAGGAAGGGCTTAAAATTCCTCCTGAATCTGCCCACCTCTCTTGTCTGCTCCTGCCATGCTGGCTCCCAAAGCACACAGTGAGCTCTGCCTAATGCCAAAGCATGACTGAGTCTGGATCCATGGCACACACACACAGTGAGAACACCTCACACTTTGTCACAGCATGTGGCTTCTGAACCTACCTGTGGCAGTTAAGAGCATTCACACAGAGTTGTGAACAAAGCTGCATGTGTCTATAACCAATGTCAATATCTTCATTTCACAGATGTCTTTCTTGGGGAAGTGAGATCATTTGTACAGTTTGGACACAGGTGGTGCTATTGTGAAGTCAGGAGTTGGACCTGATGATCCTTATAGGTCCCTTCCACCTCAGGATAAGTTACGATTCTGTGATACAAGCTGACAGCATGAAAAAAGGGTCAGTACTTACACTAGCTGTTTCCTTCCCATATTTTTTTCCTCCGCTTGATCAAAGGAATTAACTTGGCTGGTTCTGTTGTATTTCAAGCCATCCTTGCTTTTCTTTCTGCTTATTAGTCTTCCTCAATATGGCCTTCAAATTCAGGGCTGGGAAAGCTGCAGGGGAATTCTGACTGTCAGTTTGGTTTACATTTAATATCTCTGTTGCAATGGTATCCGTATGCTTTGCTAAATGAATTTTTGCTTGGTTTTGCTTTTAACCTGACTCCTGTAACGCTACTTCAGAGCAACCATGCCTGTCTCTCACGGGGAAGGAAAAAATGGTTGAAAAGAGTGCCTGTTGTGGAAAGGTGAGGGTGTAGAGTTCTGGTGGGTATTTAGAAGCTCTATTTACATCAGAAAGAGAGGGGAGGGAAAGCAAAGCCGAGAAGTGGAACTCTGCCTCTCTAACCAAAGAGGCTCCCCAGGAAATGGTGGCCTCCTGGGGGCCCCTTTCTGAGGCCTTGGAAGCACAACGCACAAGGCCAGGAGCCATTTTAGGCCTCAGTCTATAGCCCAGGGGCTTCAGGCTGAGAGCAGGGCATAGGATTGTTGTGTGCCCAGCAGTGCAGCACCTTCAGAACTGCTCTTCAGGTGCTGGCTGCCATCCTGCCTCACTGGCTGGGCTATGGGCCTGGTGCTGCAGGGTAGCATGCTTCACGGCACCCACAGGGACAGCCCTGCGTTGGCACTGGGCTGGTTGCCTGCCCAACTCGCATTTGAGTTCCTCAACCCCTTTGGGTTCTCTGTGACTCAAATCCTGCTCTGGAAATATGAGCAAATACAGGCACTATTATGCTTTACCGCTTATTCTTGTAGTGGACCAGCAGCATCTTTAAAGGCCTGTTCTTTGAGGAGGAAGAAGGTCCTGCCCCATAATTCAGCCACCCGTACATCTACATTGGAAGATTAATAGCTTGACTGTTCTGTATCTTGCCTCCCCTCCCTCCTCCCCCCCAAGCCTTTTCCCCCTCTCTGATCACAGTGCATAACGTTTCTGACTTCCACACTGCAGCTCCCTGTGGGGCTTTGCCTGAATGCACAAACCAAAGCTGTGCTGAAGTGGCACGCAGGGAGTCCGTGGCATGGGGAGCCCTGGGGCTGAGCCTCACATGGTCAGAAGTGGCGAAAGGAAACCATCCAGAACTGTCAATCCTTCAGCTGCAGAATATTGGTTTCCATGGCTATTGAAGTTAAAACCTTGCACCAGTGTGGGTATTGCTAGTGCTCAGTGCACCTTGTCCGCCGCAGCATGTGTGAGGGAACAGCCACACTGCCTTGCAGCCTCAGGCTCCTCCTCGTGAGGCACAGATGCTCCAGTTCCAGCTGTGTTTGTGCTGGATGAGTTTAATTGCATGTGCTGAATTGAGCAGACCAGTAAAAGCTCAGCTCAAACTGGTTTGAGAGCACTTATGCTAGGAAGCTGGAAATAAATCAGTTTTGTTATATGCTAAGGAAATTTGTTTCCAAGTGGGAAAGGCTTCATAGCAATGCCATTACTGGGAACATCAGCTTTTAGTTCTTACAGAGGAACAGGATTCAGTCACTCCATCTTACCTAGAATAACAATGTTTAGCATGTAAGTAGCATTTTACAATTTCAAAGCAATAAACACCAAGATACCATGGTAATGAGAGCTGACAAGGCACTAGCATTAACTAATTAAGCCTCACAACTTCCCTGGGGTATCTAAATACAACAACTCTCATTTTATAGATGGGGAAAATCTATCTGAATTGATTTACTCCAAGGCACAGAGCAATTCATTGAAAGAGCCAGAGCCACAGCTTGGCACTACCAATGCTTGGATGGCAGCTCTGTCTTCCATGAGGCCCTGTCTTATTTCTAGTAGGGTGATGTCTTGTCCTGTTCTTGGTCTTGGTATTGGAGAATGCTTCAACCAGCTCAGGCGGTGTATTTCCAGCACCCAACAGCAGTTGCTTTGTGCTGCTCTTTGGGGAAGGTTCATCAGGATCTGTGCTTGCGAGATTTGAATCCACTGCCACAGATGGGGTTGCTCTCTGGGGGACAAACCAAGTTACAACCTGTGGTTTTCAGCTCTAGTAGATTAAGAGCAGAAAATTTGTTGAGACCTAAGGCTCAGATCTTTGGGTTTGATATGCAGTTTGCAAAGCACGCAGGAGAGGAGCCTACGAAGAGGATGGTTTGCCATGTCAGGACTGGCCAAATTCCCAGCAGGCAGATGCTTTTCAACCACCTAAGAGACGATGTAAGCTGAAAGTGGCAGGATGCTGCTAATTTTCTGCCTAAGTCTACAGTGATGTGTGTGACAGCTGCAGTGTTCCGTGCACCATCCTCATGCAGCTGCCTCATGCCACTTCCCCACTGCTTCCCAGGGAACCTCATGCCCTTGTTTTTGCAGTATGTGGCCTTGTGGGGAAACACTGTGGGTCTTCCTGTGCCCAGGCTACAGGCACCCAGTCAGGGAGCTTCAGCTGAAGGCCACGATAGGGGAATGCCAGGAATCTGCATTTTTACAAGAGATCCTTCTTGATGCTACCATTGTATCAACTGGAACCAGCCCCTGCTTTCTTGGTTCTGGCATTTTGCATTTGGTGTTTTTGGCACTGTGCTCCCAGGTCTTTGCGTTCTCTTGAAGGTGGGTTGAGTAGTTGTGGGCCCACAGGATGTGTGCTGGAAGCAAGGCTGGAATTGTAGCAGTGCACCTTTGAAGCCATCTTTGGGGATCTGAGGTAGCATCCCTGCAGGGAAATAATGTTATCAGGGAGAACACAGCCTAACGGCAATGGTAGGGACGATAGAGGGAGCCAAATTAATTCATAAAAAAAATGCAGGGGAAACGAGGGCTGTAGAGCTTTGGACCAAACGAGCAGTGAGGAAACTTGAGTAAGGTTGGTGACATCTTTAATGGGATGGAGTGGGGTTACTGCAAGGCTGCTGTACTCACGGGCAGCAGAGACGCAGCACTCAGACAAGAACGGCTGGGCGCTGCGGGAACTGTGGGCAGGAACGTCGGGGAGAGAGAAAGATTGCAGCACGAGCACCCCGCACGTAGAAGTGGGGCAGAACGCCGCGCTCTAGCAGAGAAGCGGGCACTCGTCGACCCATCGCTTCCATGCTGCCCGAAGGGCGCTGCGCCCCATCCCGCGGCTCTCTTCCTGCGACTGAGCCGCTCCGCTCCGCCCACCGGCACCAGGCCCCGCCCGACCCCGCCCCGGGAGGCGTGGCCCGGCGGGCGTGGGGGCCCTGTTGTTGTGATGAGGAGCGGCTCCACCCCCTCCTCGTGCGCGGCCCCCCCGCCCCGTCGGCGGGAAGCCCCGCCCCCCCCGCCCTCTCGCCTTTTGTCCACTCCCCGCGCCCCGCCCCTCCGGGCACGTCGCGCCACGCCCCCCTCCCGCTCCGCCCTTTCCATTGGCTCTACCTCCCCTCGCCCCGCCCCTCCCCGCGCCGGGCCCCGCCCCTCCCTCGCGGCCCCCCCCGGGCCCATCTGTTCCCGGCGGCGCGGCTGTTGCCCTGCAGGGCGCGGGCCGCGGCGCGGGGAGGCGGAGGAGGATGGGCCCGCGCAGCGGCGGCCGCCCGCGGCAGGGGCAGCAGCAGCGCCCCCGCCGGC
>NW_024963752.1:0-35178 GCF_019238085.1 Lagopus leucura
TATATGCAAGTGGCAGGAAAAACAAAACTAAAAAGTACAGGGTAAATGAAACCATTTTGTTCAATGCCCGAAGCGTAATAGAGCAGGAGTTCAAAACTTTAATACAAAAACCTAAGTCTTATTGCTGAACAAAATACATGAAAAAATAATTTATCAACCCATGAGGAAATTCTGTGGTAACCTGCTACCAAGCTCAGTGTATTTCTTTCGAGGAGCTGTAAAACACAAGGTATTCTTCATAATTTGGATTGGTTCACTTTTATGCATTCAGGTGGATATTCACACATTCAGCCTAAAGGACTATTTTGCCCATGATGAACTTCTTATATCCGAATTATTCAATGGTGTAAAATGTTTTGAAAAAAGATAGGTATTTATCCAACTAATCACTTAGTAAATTTATTTTAAAGTGACTAAAACTGAGTCTTCACAAATTGCTGCGAAGGATTTTAATAATAATATTTCTTCCCTTGCTACACTGATATGCAGAGAAAATCGATCTCTAAGATTTTATTTATTTAGGAATACAGTATTACCACTTTTAAACTATGGGTATTCTCATCTCTCCTCATACTTAGCAAGATGCATCCAATTAATGATGAATCACTCTACATAAGTTTCCTGTTTAGAATGTACTGGTAATACCACTGCCACAGTCAACACAGCTCAAAATGGGGAAGAGAGACTCCCTTGGTTACACATCATAGCATTTTTGCACATAAGCCAAAAAAGGTTTTCTAAATTTGAGTGCATCTCCACCTCCAGAAGGAAACTGTTAACTTCAGGAGAGCCGTCACTACGTCACTGACAGAAGCTACTCCACTGTGTGCAGGTAGAGATGCATATACACTACACACTGTATATGCTGTACAATTAGAGATCACTACTAGAATTAAGGAAAGTTTTATTTATTGTGATCCTAAACACTATTAGCATATTGGTAAGAAAATGTTGCCTGACAGAAACCGTTGATATTTTGATTGCTAAGCACCAGGACATGTCAGAACATCTGTTGGAATCCACTATTTTTCTCACCAAAAATTGGGTCACAATCCCATGCCGAGTGCTGAAGAAGGTTAAGAATGAAAAGACAGACAATTTGGTTCAGTCTAGCAGTGCCATGCCCTTGGAGTAACTGAAGAAAAGTACCTTTCAGCATCAAAGTAAAATAAGAAGAGTCTCTGTCTACATTCTCAACTGAAAATTTTGGTCCAGTTGCACTTTCTGAAATGGACAGTTCATTCACACACTACCTACATTGCTGATTAATTCTGCCTTGCCTGAAGAAGTTTTTCTTCACTTTCAGGAATTGCTGCACCTTCTCCAAGAATCTGTTGCCCAAGTTACATCTCCTGGTTTCTGATGCCTCCTAGGAAGGCTTGTGGAGCTCTCAAAGTTCTGAGGTATGTCAAAGTTGCTTCTGTAACTCCTCAAATACTCTGCTGGAAGCTCTGTAGCTGGAAAGACTATTATCACGAAGGAAACTGCTCTCAGGTATCCCTAGCTTTCTATTTTTTTAAATAACAATTGAGATAAAATAACAGGTTTGGGAACATTCAAACAGGAACTTTACATTTCAATGGTCATTTCTGAGTTATTTCTGTTTTTGACTCACTAATATCTAAGACTGTAAGGCATTTAACCTTCAACAGAAGAATTGCTTTGAGATCACAAGCTTCTTCTCACTGATTAATTTGCCTCCCAAGGTTTTAAAGAACACACAAGTATTCCAGACCACACAATAAAACCAACACAGTAAAGATAACTACGTCTTCCAGAAGTTTACAAGGAACTCCAGCAGTTGATTTCTTCAAGCTGAGCAGAAGTAAGCATAAAATAAACAGCTTGAAACAGACCAGTGGCACAAGAAACAAAGAACATTCCCCCTACTAATCTTACTTCATATTGAGATTTACATGATGCTTTAATAGCAGAGGAAGTCCTCATAACAGGGGAAAGCCTCCAATCCAAAGCTACTGAGAGGCACCAATTATTTTAAGTGGTGACCTTTCAGAGGTCTTCAAACGACTAAATATATAGTTTCTACTTTATAGCACCATGAACAGTCTACTATAACTGAGAGTACCAAATTCCATCGATTCTTTAGAAAATAAAGAAAACTCTTAGAAAAAAAAAAAAAACAACAAGTAGAAAGCTTGCTACTAGCTCTAGTGATCAACTTATTAGTTTTCACTCTATGCAGAGAAAATGGAACAATATTAAGGTGAATGAATTTAGGTGTAGATCAAAAAAAATGAAGGATTATGCTGCTGGGGAGTGAAGGATTATCATCACTTACCTCCCTCATCCAGAAGCTTCCCACTCAGGGGCTGGGATGTATCTGAAGAGTAACATGTAATGGAAATTTGTAGCATTAAATTGGAATGCTGATTGGAAGCACCTGATGGAGAAGAGGTGAGAATACCTGCTGTTTTAGAAGTGTGAATAGGATAATCCCAAAATCTGACTTTCTGGTCTTCTGCTCTACCACTAACTATTAAGCTTAAATTTGTTTAGAAACAGGGGAAAAATACTACAGCAGTGAGTTGCAGTAAGTTACTGGAGAACAGTTTTCCAAACCAATAAAGTAAAAAAAAGGCTCAAGTTACAGTTTTTAAACTAAATCATAACCTCATGACACCAAATAGTCAAATAATAGGCAATAATTAGCATAAAAAGGAGATAGAAGTTTACATCAATCTGTACAGTGATGCAGCCAAAAAAACAACCAACAAACAAAAACACACCCATCATCTCCCTATCAGAGTATTTAAATACATAAGTCAAAGCTGCAGAAAACATAGTCTTACCTAGTAAGTGTGTACTCCCTGAGTCCTGAATGCAGGTTCATGGCAGAAAAAGTACCTATGCATCCACGCAATCGTTTATCTCGACCAATCTTCCACGTTACAAACAGTGGGCTGTTTTAGGAAGGAAAAAAGAAAGACACGATCACAGGAGCACTATGGACAGCATGGAATGTCAGTAACAGTGCCCTTCCTTTTAGGGTAACGAGAGGACTAACACATAAATTAACGTATCTAAGTTGCAATTCTTTTGACTGCTCTAGGAATGCTGCTCATGTAATATGTTAGAAAATAAAGACTAGCAGAATATTTAATACACAGAACAAAGTTCTGCTGGTAGGAGATAGGATAGGATGCTTAACATCCTGCACTTAACGTCTCCTGACAACAGGAAAAGCCTCACGTCAGACATTAATCAATAAAGAAGCCTTTAGAGAAGGGAAAAACACCTGTGTCATGTTAGTTCTCACCTGGCTACACTTTGGTCGTTAACAACGATGGCAAGAAACTACCCAGGAAGTATTTCTGAAAACAAGCAAATTTAGGAATATTCTCCAAATGTAAAGGACTACCTGGGCAAAGGTTATTCTTTCCACAAATCCCAAGTCATCTCCAGTTCATATTCAAGAATCTCACAAATGAACTGAAGCAGAACAGAACTCCTAATGTAAGCTGTACATATCAAGAGTTCAACCATTACAAAGAAATATTTCTATTAACAAGCAATTCTGTATTAATCTAGACAGTAAGCTAACAAGAAGACATGCAACTTTTGGGGATGAAAGCTTTCTTTTCCGTCCTGTACCACTGTATCAATACAGAAGCATCAAAAGCTAAAGGAAGTTGGAAAAGTGCACATGGTTCCTGGGTAATCAATCTTCTAAACTCTAGAAGAGACTCCCAATCTTGAGATAAACAGTGGTTATAGAGAAGAAAATCATACTTATTTTTTTCCCCCCAGAAAGCAGGCAAATCAAAGCAGATTACACAAACACCTGCTCTTTTCTTTACTGGTAGGCTTAAAAAATAAGAAGTCATTTTAGCTGAACATCTTGACACAAAGTGTTCTTGATCACAAGTAAGTTTATGTTTCTACACAACAAGCAAACACTCACCTCCAGCCCTTCCATCTTAAGTATGGTTTTAATTTTTGCGTGAAGTCGCTGGCTATTGAGGCATAAACCTACATCATTCTTGATACAAAGACTCCAGGCACGCTGCACAAAAGCTGAGGCACAAGGTGCATCACTGACATTTAGAACACTTGCAGCTGTCTCAGACATGAGGATGTTCCTTACTCCATTTCGGTTTTATTTTTAAACTGTTCAGGGAAAAATGGAGAAACAACCAGCCTCCCTTCCCCCAAAACTAAGTGGGACTCAATAATTCTTGTTGGTCCCTTCCGATCAGGATATTCAATTATCCTCTGAACAAACAACACTGAAAAGTGTAAAGCCACAAGGGACTGCTACCTGACAACAGTCTAAAATAGGATATTACACTATTACTCCTTCACCCAAATCAACAAGTAGCATTTGACTAACATTTCCAAGAAAGGTACCTCAATTCACCTCAATGATATCGACAAAATTATTAGACTGCAATGCTACTGAAGATACCTTCTCCTCCAGAAACAAGCCCAAGAAAGATTCAAATTGCACGTCAGGATTATTCTCTTGACCTTTATCTTTGGATTATGAGATTTATAACCTTAAAACACTTAGCAGAGGGCATTCAGGGGAACATACATTTACTTTCTCATCAAAACGAAATTCTAGGGTGTCTCATTACTGCTATTTTAAAAGGACAACATCAGAAAACATGCTGAGACCACCCCCAAACATCAAATAGATTGAGACATTTACATATGCTTTCAAAGTTCTTCTCAATGAGTATCAACAGAAATAGCAAAAGTTATATAGCTTGTGTATTTGCACTACGAGTAGTGCTAAGCTCAAACCTCTGTTCATTAGTTAAAAGCACCACATAGCTACAGATGATGTGAAACACAATATCTGACAGAAGATGTTTTTGCAGCGTCTCAATTTCTGTGTTCCCTGACTCCTGCCTTGTTCCCCAGGAGCCACTACAGCATCAGCATGTCTACACAGAAGACTTAAGCCTACCAAACAGAATTACTTCTCCTAATTACCTTCCCAGATGCCTTCAAAGTGTAATACAGACCAAAGTTCAGAGAACACAAGAGACCAAACAGGATTCTAACTGCTGAGATTCTAGAAATAAGGCCAAAAGAGACCTTCGGGGCTGCCAACAGCATAAAGAAAAATTACATTATATAATTTTCTTCATAAATGATCCAGATTCTCTACCTTAAAAAACCCTAGAAATAATGGAGGGAAGAGCCCCAAATGAAAAACTACAAAGCTGCCTCAAAGCCTCACTGAAGTTGAAGAGCTCCGCAAACATCCTGATTTCCTGCTGCAGTGCCTCCCGTCACCTCGCACCCAGCTGCTCTTCTGCCAACACTGTCCGTTACTTTAAGGAGCTCTGACAACACTTCTATCTCTGAATTACCCAGACTGCTCCCTTTTAGTCTCACAGCCTAAAATAAACTCCGTCATTCACAGCTTTAGGGAGCATTTCTGTTCTTACACTAAAGAGGAGACACAAAACTCGCTCATATGAACTAAGCAAACTATGCAAAGAATTTACACTTCTTTCTAGCAATGCTCTTCCGTCTTCTGGCACCCCCAGTTTCTCCTGCCTCTTTTCTCCAAACCTCCAATGCTTTTTATATGTTTTAAAGCTAGCAATGAATAAACTTGACAACTAGCAGCCTCAGAGCTCAGTTCTGCAGTACGGTGCCTAATTCCAGATACTGACATCACGAACTGCTATGTAAATATGTAACTTTTCTACTTACAAAAAGTCCTTATTTTCCTCTTTTGTTTTTCTGCAGAAAAAGCTTTTGTTGTTGTTTGGGTTTTTTTAACAACATCTTGTTAGACCTGAAATGAAAATGTGCGCCTCTAGGCACTTGAAAGAAAAGCAATAGAAGCGAGATTCTTCAGCAGGAGCAGCAGAGGAGGCAGACGTGATGCTCAGCAGCCCCTTTTATCCCACAGCACACAGGATATACATCACTTGCTGGAGAACTGGGTTGTCTTTTTGCCTAAAGAACTTTGAACCCTCATATCCCACATGAATGCCGCAGTATTGGGGAGGAGCACTCTCACCTTTCTGGCTCAGGCTCCCTCCCACCTAGTATGAAGATTTTGTTGTGGTTTTGTGTTGTTTTTTTAAAAATTTTTTTAAACATTTATTAAAGCAGATGCAGCTATTGCCTGTGAAGACTAACAATCAGCTTCATGCCATTCTCTTGCTCAGTTCAAGTGAAGCATCTCATTTAAAAACAAAAAGGCTCTGGGCTTGGGAGTGAGCCCTTTTGACACATGGACCTCTGACACAGCCTTCTGTCAGCACAACAGCCCACGCTGCACGGAGCACCCTGAATACCCAGAAGCTGAAAAATGGTGGAGGATGTTCCAGAGTGACAGAGGCAGAAGGAGGGACCAAACCCAGACCCTAAGAAACTTCTGCAAACTTCTCAATCGTTTCTCTTTCATGACAGTCTTCATTTTATGGGAGAGAGACTCAAGATTATGAGCTAAACATTGAAAAAATATTTCCATCTAGAGCTGCTCACTGCTGTCAGCAAATTCACAAGTGACCTGATGATAACAAACGCTTTCCAACCAGCCATTGCCTAATTTACTATTTATCAAGAAGTCTTGCCCAGCCCTAATCTACATCTTGCAAAGCAGACAACTGTTTCATTTATCTGCTACACCAGCTGGTAACCAGATGATTACAGGTTGTTTGCCCCCTGCTTTCATCTGGGAAACTGAGTTGAAGAGACAGTTGCCACATTGTAAAGATTTACACTAGTATTGTTTTCTGATATAGAACTGCTGTCATTGAAAAGGGCATACATAAATGCAATAAGAGATGCTACTGTCTTAACAGACTAAAACACATGCGTACCCTCAGCATCCCACTCATCCTAAATACTGACCTTAAAGGGTAGCCAGAAAAAGCGTGGCTGAAGCACAAGAACGTGGGTCACCCAGAGCCCTGCCCCATGTGTCACTTCAGCTACTATTACACTGTTTTCATTAATGAAGAAACTAGGACAGCCATGTAACTTCAGTTGAGCATTAATCCACTGCAACCTGTGCAGAACTGGAGCACTGCACACAAAGGTGACGAGGTAGAAACCCAGATAACACAAGGATTGTCTTATTCACTGTGCTTATCCCAGTGCCCTTTGCATATTACTTGTTCACATTTTACCAGAAAAAAAGCCAAAAAAAAAAACCAACTAATAAAAATTATTGACCTGCTTGCTTTATGCTACTGAAAATACCTCAAACGAAAGAAAAGCGTGCAAGCTATTTTAGTAATCAGTCAGCTATCACAGTAAGAGTCAGCATGCCAACAGCTTACACTGGCACTGGGTAGTTAACACTGTTAAAAATATAATTATTTAATGTAAAGCAGCACTCAATACAAGCTGACTTTCATTTACCAGCATACTTAACTGAAAAGTGAAGTAATTCTTTAATTTGGAGGATGGGACAAGAGGCAGAAAGCATGAAAGCATGAGTCTTATTCTAGTGCTATGAGAAGTACCATGAGAAGTTTGTCCTCCTTGTTATGGACACGAAGAAAAAGAGGAAGGAGGGAAGAGAAGAAAGGAGGGGTAACAGATCAAGGATATTTATTTATCAAAGATGAGCAAGGACTTCCTTGGTTCCAGTTAAAGATTCCCAAGTAATGGGAAACTTATAAAGTGAAACTATTTTAACTTAATGAGTGCAGAAGTAAACTGGTATTTAGACGGACACTTTAGTAGTAGTTGTTTAACCATTTTTATATAAAAAAGCAGGAAGGATATAGGATCAGACATTTAAAAAGTCACTGCCGCCATCCACAAAGGATCAGAGTGCTTCCACTTCAGCTCCAAGGACTTCAGGAAGTACTCTGGACAAGCTGAGATACGGAAGACAGCGTTTTCCCTTTTGTTCTTACTGAAATGCAAGCTGTTATTTCTGAATCTTACAAATGTTAACACTTGCCTTTTTTTTCTTTTTTTTTTTTTAAACTTAAACTCATGCCTTATTCAGAATCACACTAAAACTGTCAAGAATGCTGAACAGCCATGGCAGATTGCTTCAAACTAGAAATTGAAGTTTATCATCAGAACAGTCAGCTGAGAGCCTTCGCACGACCGGTGTCAGCCTTACTCAGAATCACAGACAGCAGTCTCCCTATTAACCGAGGCAATTCAAGCTTTGTTACACTCCAGGCTGCAGCACGGATGTCTCAACTCAGTGAGCTAATGCACATTACTCAATGTAAGAGAAAACAGCTTAGTAATGAAGGAGGTGTGGCCATACACACTGATAAATCCGAGCGAGGGCATCAGCGCACATGCTCTTCAGCGCAGGAGAGGGGAGGAATGCTGAAAGTATCTACGTCTGTGATGAAAGGCAAAACTTGATGGATGATATTTTGGAGCCAGTCACTAACAACAAAAATCTGGTGGGTGCCCTTACGGAAAACAATCAGAAAAGCACGCGGTGTGCTCCCAGGGCTCCCAGACACATGCAAGGCAGCTCCTGCAGTGTGCTGGTGGCTCCTCTCCCTCCTGTTGTTGTTTCTGTTCGTTTTTAATCTCAGAGGGTGTGCAAATTAAATTAAGAAGCCCTACTAGATTTGATTCTAATAGTTTCCTGACTGCCTCCCTCCCACTTGGAAAAATTTTTAAGTGAGAGTGACTATGAAAAGACAAGAATTGATGAAATTTCAAAAGGAAAAAATGGGAAAGGAAAAAAAAAAAAAAGAAAAAGAAAACCCACAACCCGCAGCATCTGTAATTTTTGGACCAATATAGTTAGTACCAGCCAGAAAAGAAGTAAGATGTTGGTAGCTAGAATAGGAAGAAATACCATTTGAACAGATTAGATTGCTTTTAAGTACTTTGGACCAGCTAAAGTTAAAGCTTAGCTGTATTTAAAGTAACTGAAGCAGTCCCAGAACAAAAATAGTTGCCTTAGACAATGCATAATCAAGGGATGAGATGCCAGGACACAGCAAAAAGAAAACTCCCAGCATACAGGGGAAGGCAAAGAGGAAAAAAAAAAAAGAAAAAAATCTTTTTTCTGGGTGAATTTTAGGATGTTTTTGTTCATTTCAGCACAATGAGCTCCAATTCACAGAAAAACACAACAAGAAAAATTCCCACAAAACAAGACGGACAACAGTCAAACTTGACAAGCATATTTCACGGCAAACCAAACTTGCCTTCTGTACCAAGCCTTGGCAGATAGGGAGAATTAAAACATGTCAGCCTCATTACAGTTCAGATATTTTCAATACCATCATATAAGCAAGGAGGCAAAACATCGTCCAGATGACTTCAGTGCAGGTTCTGACTAATAAAAGCATCTAGAAGAGAGTGATAGGAGCCACCAGAGACCTGCTAGCTGTTACCTAAACAAAGCAGATGGAAAAGATGGTTTAAGCTCAGGAAGAGCATCACAGCTATCAAATATGAAAAAAGGCTTTTTGCAAAGGCAGTGAAAAGAAGCTGTTCTCCATATCCATGGTGGATAGTTTCAGAAACAGTAAGATTAAATTATGGCAGGAAAAATCTGAGTCAGACATTAATTAATTTTCAAAATCTTTATGGTAAGAGATGCGAGCACATGGAGTTCCTTTCTGGAAGGATGCATGGCCATCATCATCAGACCATCTTTGAAGGCCTCCACAAGCCACTGTTGAGAATACTGTAAATACAACTGGTTCTGCCATGTAACAAGAGAATAGACCAAATGGCTTCCTGATGTTCACTGCAGACTCTTTTGCTGATTCTGTGTGACACAGCCTTAGACAGCAAAGGGACAATTCACATACAAAACTAGTGGTTCAGCTGTGGGACTGACAACTGCCCTTACAAACTTGTAGAATCAGAAATAAAACATCCAGGAAGAAGCACATTCATCTCAAACACTTCTGCTCATCTACAGAAATGAGCAGAGATATGAGTAACACTGTTTATACTCTAAAGGTCAGAGAACACAACTGACTGAGCAGCCTCAGCAAGGTTCAAGGTACTAGTCAAGGTTTCCTTCTGAGCATAAGCATTTTCTGAATCACAAACAGCAGCCAGTTTCTTCAGTACCTTTACTTACAAGTTCAAAACAGGCTCTAATGTAAAAAGCTGGAGAAAACCATGGTATCCTTCCTAATCTGAACAGCAATATAAGAGACCTCTCACGGGTAGGGCAATTTTTGTCACTTCTCTTTCCCAAGAACTAGCTCCCCTTAAAGGCTTCTAGTTTCTCCTTCAGTTAGTTTTTCCACTGCAGCACCTCTTAACACACATTTTGTAGAAGAACACAAAACACTGCTTGCTTGACTACTTTTACACAATAGGAAAAAGAATTCGCTGCTGAGTAGTGTGTGAAATCCATTACTGTCCATGTGCCCAGTTACACACACACACCACATCCAGCCCCTTTACCTGGAGAAAGGCTTCCCCTAGCAAAATTCAGAAGACTGAACATGTCTGGGAAAAAAAAAAACAAACACACACATTTCCCCTCCAGGAGGTAATTTTGTCTGGGATAATGTTCCTCTTCCTCATGGAGAAATATGCTGACATTCTTACAAAGACTCTATGCCGTGTTACTTCCTCAAACATTCAGTCACTGAAGGCTCATTATTGCCAACACACAGTGATCCAGAGACAAACACCACTGCATACCAGCTTCAGATAACAGGTGTGAGATCAGCAAATTTTTACTTTAAAACCTATGTAATTACTGAAAAAATTACCAAATACTTTTAAGGGCACAGCATGGTATTCAGTCATTATTAACACTAAATGATCAAATGAGCAACTCTTCACACTATTTCAGAAACAACCACTTAGAGATTTCCTCACCCATACAACAGACTTAGTATTGTGGTGGTTTTCCTGCAATCATAATGTGCCCCTGAGAGATGAGCCTTGCAATCAGAACGTCAACTGCTAGGTGTGAATTTGTTAGCTAGTTCTGCTTATCTAAGCAGCTAATCTTAAGGAAGGTCAGAAAGCAGCTACTATTTTAAGAAAACCTAGTTTAAATAACAGCATAATCAGGGTTAAAAATAAAGGGGAGTGCCTAATGGAAAGTCATTTTCTAAGGCAAACCCATAATAGCATAATTAAGATTGCATTCAATTCATCAATTGAAATTAAAATGAGAAAAATATATAAATTCTCAAATGCAATCAGGTGACATAAGTTCATTCAGCAGCAGAACCAGCGCTGCTATTCTTACAATGGTATGATACCATTACACAAGTTGAGACAAGATGGGCAGCACTCCAGGAAGGTGAAGACAGAAATAACAATTTATAGGGTGAGGGGGGATGGAGAACACTTCGGTACGTCCAGATGGACGCTCAGTCAGACACTACTCCATATCACCGCCTGCCTTGGGCACTTTCTCCCTCTAATTCTCATAAGACGATCCAGCAACTTCATGAAATAAGTGGAGTTTCTACAACATATGTTTCTGAATTCATTGTTCACTTGGCTAAAATAAATATTTACATGTAACAAAATCCAGAACTACTCAGAAATCACACTAGTTGGTCACGTAGGCTTATTTAGCATCGCTAAAACAAAGATGTGAAGGCTTGCAGCTCCTCGGAGGAACAAAACCAAGAACAAAAGTCACATTCCACGTAGGCAGAGAAGCACAGCTCAGAACCAAATCAGGTTTATGCACCTCTATCCTCAGAACGGTTCTAAATGTTGCCAGCCCACAAGAATGTTTGAAACTAAACGTAAGGACATGAAGCACTGTGTAACTGCACTTTCAAGAAACAACTTGGAAAACCATTTTATTTGTCAGAGTGCCATCTGGGTGCCAAACTCAGAGTGCTTAGGCTGCAGCAGCACCGGGTCACCAAGCACACACATCTCCTCAGGACAGCATCTTCCACACAGGGCAACCATCCAGAACTTGCTTTCTTAGGGTTACCGATGCATCTGCAAGGCTACGTATCTGCTTTCAGAGTGAGATACTGGAATTTTCCTCTGAAATGTAATGTTTCTTCCCCAAATTCCCACAATGACAGGTGAGGCTGTACACAAACCAAGTCATTTGTGGGACTGGTTGGCTGCAATGTCTGCAGACATCTGGCCAAGCACCCAGGCACTACCCAGAAGGTTATACCAGTTAATCAGCCCACACCACCTCTGATTACACTATTTCAGCAATGTTCCAGGCTGTTCTCCAGCACCCCGAGCTCCAAGATCATCAAGCAGTTTTATATCTCCATCAGCAGATGTCAGCTTTATACACCTGGAGAGCTGCTAAGTCATTAAACTAAATTAAGTCACGTAGACTTCAGAACTTCAGCCCCTGAGGCTGTCCTTTGGCCACCAAAGCCAGCTGTATTTCCAAGACATTAAGGAGTTTAAGTGAGGATCCAAACAGCTCGTCCTGGGAAGCGGCCGGTTTGGGGGCCTGAGCTCCCAATAAAGCAGAGCAGGTTTCTCAGCTGTTTTTAAATCAAGCCTTAGAAACAGTTCTCTCCATACAGCAGTGGAGACAGCCTTCCAGATACAACCCAAGTACTGGCCAATGCAACATCACTAGGCTATTCCAGGACCTCAGCTGCCAATCTTAGCAACACTGTTCACAGAGCCTCAGTGTTTACTATTTCTTGTCAGAATCACGCATGCAGCAGGGAAACCATTAGTCATTTCAGATTTCAAATAGTCTTTGCAATGATAAAGAACAGTGGCACGCAGCTGTCACCCACACAAAAAAGGGAGGAGAGGACACAGCTTTGGAACAGACACGAGGAAGGGGGAAAAAAAAAAAAGCAAGGAGAAATAGAAGTGAAAATCCACAGTCCTGCCAGCAGTCTGTGGAAGTGAAGGAAAAACAAATTAAAAAAAAATAATAATCTTTTTCACCTCCCTCTGAACGCTGAGCAGAACAAGTATTTAAAGCGAGCTTTAAATAATGGAAGCTACTGAAATGAAAAGGAACTACCAGAACAGGACAGGGGTTTACACACTCTTTAAAACATCCGTGGCAACCGTGATGCCAAAGCTCCTCACCAGGGTGTTATCACAGTCCTGTCTGTGATCATGCACAGCATGATCCCCTGCTCTTCCATATTTACCTCTGGCTAGTCGGTTTAGCCTTCTATCTTGTAAACTTCTGCTAATCCCATTCAAGCCCAGGCCAGCAAGGTAAACATATGGACTTTGGAAACAAATAGAATATATACATATATCCATTTTAACATTGTAAGTCATTAAGTTTTGCCTGCCCACCCCACCCTCCCCCTCCCCCCCAAAAAAAGTGTATTGTTTTACATGCTTTTTCCATATGAGGTGCCCACACATCTCCCCAAACCAGCCCAAAGGAAGTGCTCAGCCCCAGGGCCACCTCCCGCAGTGCTCCCAGGCAGGCACTTATCAGCCCAGCCATGCTGGGGGCAGACAGGACAGCTCTGCACTCTGCCCAGCCCCTCCTGGCTCTTGTGAAGCACCCACACAGGAACTGCTTGCTCACTGGGCACTGTTTCATAACCATGTAACACCCTCAGATCAGCACCACCAACCTCACACAATTTGAGATGTGACAAGGTATTATACAATGGGAGTAAATAACCAGAACTGCAATTTATTCAAGGAACATTTATAGAAGTGCTGCAGCAGTGTCCGCTGTCACTACTGCTCAAGGGAAAGGGGAAGAAAAGAATGGCAGTGAGGAAGAAGCCACAGAAGCTCATTTCTATATGGCTCCTTAAGGAAACAGCAGCGTGCCATGCATCCTCAATGCCAAACCTCGTTGGCACATGCAAATATCAACACCAATTGTTTACTGGTGAACTGACAGCTGAAGGGTTTACTTCTTCCTCCATCAGACTCCAAACTCATTATACTTCAAAACATCTCCTCCTGCCCATCGTGCTCATTTTTACATTTCCTATTCTCAGCATTTTTATCCTTTGTTTCTCTTTTTCTTCCCTTATTTTTCTCCCTTTCGCATTCATCCTTCCTCCCGCATCGTTTTTATACCTAAGTCTATTCTCCCCTGTGACCAGCTTTTGAGAAGGGAGAAGAGGAAATAAAGTAGTGCTTGGGCTACTGCTTGCCACACACCCATTGCAACTCTCTTTGGCTTAAGACCTCCCCAGATGGGTCCCTACTTGCTTCCATTGATTCTACAATCCTCACTTTGATTGAAACATTTGGAGCGTTCAGCACACTCCCAAAAACTCAGCACAACATTAGGAAAAGGTGGATTTTGAATTTTAGAATGAAAGCATGTGAAAATTTGGCTCCTCTTTTGAGGGCGTTGCAGCAGTATGCATGTGCCTACGTACTATGCACACCCAGGGCAAGGAACAAACCTCCAGATCAACTTGTGCTCTACTGTCAGAAGAAAGCAAGAGTAGATGTCAATGTGTTCTAGGTTATTAAGAAACAGTAAGTTGTAGTATTTAATAAAATGGTACGTTATGCATGTTTACATTATAGAACTGTTCACATCTATGTTCTGACCTACTTTAGCAAGTTCTTCCCCAGTTGCACAATTATGAACCAGAGCAGAAAATCAGACTTTGTAACTATGAAGTTAATAAATCAATTCACTGTCATAACAAATTATTTAAGTTATTACCTCATAGCCTGCACTCACCTGATTATGACTTTCTATGGGGCATATTTAAATACTCCTGAGAAATGTAATTCTGCACCCAGATACCTTTATTATTATTCATCCACTACACCTTTTCTAATGAATTTAAACTTTGTAATACACTAAAACTACTGGTTTGTTACACCTTCATTCATAAGAGCTATTAAAGCAAAGCCAGTATTTTCTCCCTACCTATTGCTGCCCCTCATAGCCCAGAAAACAAGTTCTGCAGGAGCAGACAGCCAAACCAGGAAAATGCTGCATTTGATTTAACATGTAGTTTGCATCTAATAACTCTGGCTGCATTAGAGTTGTTTCAGAGTGGATAGGACACAGCCAGTCACCTCCCCATCCAGTTTCCAAGGAAACAGAGCAACTGAAAACATACACTGCTCTCACACTGAAAAACATCTTTGCACCTCAAAACTCACATACCCAACACGGTCTGATTAACAGAAGTTCCCAAATTAACACCACTTAAAAGCACTGGCGCTACTTATCTCTCCAAAGCGATACCATGCAGTCTACAATCAAGGAGAAGCAAGTATCCTGAGTTAAGAGATATCAATATTAAAGGGAAACTTTTCAAAGAATGCAACAGTCATCCTAAAACACGTAACTGGAAGTTTTGGTAGTCCAAGTGGAAGCTTTGACTTCCACTATCATAATACTACAAAACGTTTAATATATAGTTTATGATCATTCTACCTGCAAACTGGAATTGAGATTCAATATTCCCAGTGAAAACACTTTCCTTCAAGCAGGTTTCTTCCCCAGTGACATATTTCAAAGGATTGAGCACGAGTCTTTCCAAAATCCCATGAAGTCAAATATATCCCAAACCAAAAGTTTTGAGAACACCCATTCAAAGTGCTTTGAAAAGCCACATAAGGCCCCAGAAATACTTTCTTGTGAAGAACAGTGAAGTTGATGCTGAAGGCACTAGATAAGAATAGTTCCAGCCCCTGAATTCTCTCTACTTTGAAGTCACTGGAAAGAATGCAGAAACATGACTGGTGAGCTGCTAGTACACACTCCCTCTTCAGTCGTTAGCAACACGATTCAGAACTAGCTTAAAAGTTGAAAAAGCATTCTGAGGGCAACAGAAGTCTGAAAGTTTAGCTCCACGTCACTCCCACTCCTACAAGAGGTAGGGAAATGCAGAGACCATTTCCAGCATGCTCAGAAGTAGTTACTGCATATTAACTACAAGCCAAGAGCCAGAGAATATTGTTTTGCATAGATTTCAGACAGCAGCTTAAAACAGAACTCCTACCTTTAGAGTCTACACATACCACCTTAAAAGAAAGTCTGTTCTCGCTGCCAAAGAGACCGATTTTTTCCTTCCAATTACTTGACACTTCTGCCCAAACTGCCAGTGACCATTAGGAACAAGGATGCTGGGTTTTTCTGTACTGTTTTTATTCTGCTGAAATATTATCTGAAGCAGCTGGTCAAAGCACCAATGAAAAGAAGGAACTGTAGTAATTAGAAGGTCACACAAGATTATATTAGAGACATAACTAGGATTCTCCTATTAGAAATGATTCATAACTTACATCTTAGCGCATTTGAGCTGCTTGTGAGACAAGTTCTTCTTTCAAAATATTACATGAATGAGAAGAAGCAGGAAGAAATGTACAAAGCTTGGTCTGGAAAAGAGCTCTCAAATTCACACAGACTTTCCACAAGCAAGACACTAGACACACAGTCATAACAGCATCCATCTGGATTTGAAGATGCTTTCCATTATTTGCCAAATACACAACACCCCCTAAGACGTAGGAACACCTGGAGGCACAAGTAGAAAAAAGCTGAACAAAACACTGATGCCAATAGGCAATCACATGCCAAGTCTGTAAGAAGTTAACACAAAAGTCTTCTGCTGAAATGGAGCACCATTCGAAGGAAGCAGACCTATTTAGAGAAACCTACGAAGAAAATGGAAGTCCACAGGACTCTTTAACACCAGTATGTTATAACATTCATATTCCAAGCTGCCAGCTAGAAGGGCAAACTGCAACTTAGGCAAACATTCAGAATGATTCTTTCAAAAGTCAGTGACCCTTGTTCATGTTTAACTAAATATTCTAGAGGTCCGCTATGGTACATCAGCTTGCAAGAGTCTTCAGGCACTAGGAATTGTACAGTGAGAAGCTAAATTAAAATGCAATAGTATTTTTAAAAATGAATGATCTTCAGGATATAGTAAGCCTTACATTATTTTGGTACCAGTTTTAAGAAGCTCATGATAAGGCTGTAAGACAAGCTGAAAAGCCAAGATCATCATGTTTTACATTTGTCTTCTAATTCAAACTTCACCAGCTCTACAGTTGGAATAGGATAATTTTCTGGGTCATAAGAGCTGCTGTTAAGACAATGCAGGATTTGCACTGCCTCCACTGAACTTCACCAGGTAACTGAACCAACAAGAGTGTAGTTCAAAGGCAAACTGAACATACTGCTGAGACTGGAGTCAGATGGAATTCATATTTTCCTCATGGAGCTGTCCTGCTATCAATTGTGCTTCTAAAACCTTCGATTTTCAAAGAGGATTCAAAACCAGGGAGTTCTCACTGGTTTGGAAATTATGTCTGCTGAAGAGATTGGATCTTTTTAAAAACCAGTAAGATAGATAGCAGATGCTCAGCATGGGCACAGAGATATTATGCTTTCAGACAGACTAGATGATCTCTCAGTGTCTTTCCACCTCCTAAATCACAAAGGACTGCTTAGGTGGTTGTGTAAGCGTGGATTTCAGAGCTCCTGTTAAGAACAGCCTCACCCAATATCCCCATCCCCTGACACACAGCCTCCTTCCCTGCTCTGGAACAGGAACCTGTGACTGGGAAACTGATCTAATTAACAATACATCTCCGTTTTGCAAGGTTAACTTAAAACAGTTAATTTCTCTGCCCTGTTTCTCTGTACAGGAGCACACACTGCAAAGTCAGCATAAGCAAGAGAAGAGGCAAGGGTGGAGACACACAGCAGGGATAACCGCTTACACCTGCATCCCATGAGAGGAAATGTATACAGCAGAGCTTAAAAAGAACCACAGAGACGTAAGTTTATTTAAAAATACAATTACTTTTATTAGACCAGTCAATATTGCTGGAAAAAGCAGAGGATTTCTCAGGCGTGTTGCTGCTTTAGCAGATTAAGCACAGCAGCAAGGCACAAGGCAGAACAAAACTGCTCATAATGTAACATAACCAGTTAAACCCCTTGAGAGAAAAAAGCACTTTGCAATCAGGCTGCAGCAAAGTGCACTAGCAGCAGGCCAGATGACCATCACTGGTACCTCTGCAGGGATAAGCTACAGTCAGTGACAGAAAGACACAGCAGCATGCAGTCTCAGTTACTCTCAGATATCCAGACTGAGATCAAATCATGAGAAATCATGACAAATCATGCCACTGCCATGCAGTGGGACATCCAATGAACACAGAGACACGAGCTATAACATAAGATATCCTTGAGCTGCAGAACATGGGGACACTGGAGCACTTTTACACACTCCCTCTGGTCTGATGCCTTCTAGTGGTGTCTGCCTCCAGCTATCCCTGGGAGACGACATACAGAGCTGAACAGATCCTCATTTGGGACAGTCAGCTCTTTTACTGACTCTTACCAAACACAAGCTCACACAGAGAGATGCTGCCCACTATGCAGAAAAATTTGCTTTAAAAAAAACAACAACAAAAAAAAAAATGCACTTTTTGTATCTGAAGTCTGACAAGCTCAGGGTTATACTTTCATTACAAGAGAAAAATCTGAACAGTTAAAAGCATACTGCTTCGTATGAACCTGCAGTTTTATAATCTGGAACTATTAATGCCTCTGAAAAAAGATGCTCTCATACTGCCTACTCATTTTCTGCCCCATGCCTCATCATGGATTTTGCCATCACAAGTATTTTGCGGTCAGAGGTTGGGGCAGAGCTAATCTCTTTGAAGCAATCCACCCTCCAGCTGTTATCACTGTGTCCTGCTGAACGAGGAGGCCTGTCCTTGCAGCAGACAAGGCTCCAAGGCAAGGGTGGAATAGGGGTATTGGACAACTTGAGCCAGATATGTTTGTGGCAGCTCAGTGCTTACTGCATACTGCAAGTCAGATGCAAAGGTGGCAACCTCACGAGGCATCTGCATAGGCTGCTTCATGATTCACAAAAAAAAGCCTGCAGTCCCTGGGCTCCACTGCTAGTAGCAGAAAGCAGGGTATGGAAACACAGGATGGATGCTCGGCAGAGTAAGCTCAAGTCACTGATCAGAAGACAGAATTTTCATGGTTGTATTTTCTGAAATGCTGTCAGAGACCATCGCGTGAGGCCTGAGAAAAAGGCTAAAACAGAAAATCAGAGATACAAAGAGAAAAGATTTAGGTATGATAGGAGCAGGAAGAACTTGTTAGGCATGCGCATTACTCATACCGGAGTCAGACTGACTGGCAT
Source organism: Lagopus leucura (assembly GCF_019238085.1). Classification (NCBI taxonomy): domain Eukaryota; kingdom Metazoa; phylum Chordata; class Aves; order Galliformes; family Phasianidae; genus Lagopus; species Lagopus leucura. The sequence continues at coordinate 19,002 of NW_024963752.1, forward strand.
GCTAATAAGAGTCTCAGAACTTCCCAACACCTCTACACCACCACCAGGTATTTCCCAATAACACGCAGGAAGCCCAGATGCTTGGCCTCACCTGACACCCTCAATGCAACAGGCATCTCCCAGACTTGGTGGGAGGAAAGTACAGTAAGGCACTGAGAAGCCAGCAGGTCAGCCAGCAATTCCAACAGGAATCCCAGGCAAGGACGGTGCTGTATGTGAAGGACATTTAAACATTTAATGGCAAAGAGCAATCCAGGAAACAAAAAGACTGCAACAGCTTGGAGGATGTTGAAAATGAAAAAGCACCCCCAAGAAAGCCCAAAGCACACAACATGCTGTATGCAAGGTCCAAGTCAAACATTCACAACTCTACTGAAAGACCAGGTAAAACATTCACCACAGCTAGAACAGAAAACAAAGAACTAGATAAAACTCAACCTGCGGCGTGACTGGGAAGCTACCGAGGGCATCTTGGACACCAGGACAGCTTTTGAAGAGACCAACCTTGCTTAATGAGAGCAGAAGAGATTGTAAAACACATACAAGGTCAAAAGTAAACTAAAAATAAGGGATTACAGATGTCTGGATAGTGCCTTGCAAAGTTATTTAACAACCTCAAAAGCAGGAAACTAGAAAGAAGTGAGCTCTCATGGAGAGAGAAAACTGCACTGGTCTTTACTGGTGAAGCAGTTGGAGGCACATCCACATCCATCTTTGCAGCATGTAGGTCAGAGTGGCCAAGTCAGTGTGAATTAATTACAGATGGAGCATCAGACTGGACAGACCAGTCAGTACTGCTCACCTGGACCAGATGTTTACAGGAAAGTTTTAAGCCTGAAACTGAGGAACTGCTGGGTGATGGGTTGCAAGCATAACACTGCTGTCCAGAGACTGGCATGGGAAGAAAGTAAATGTGATTTCTATCCCTGCTAAGTATTAAGAGATCAGATCACTGTGCACTCACATGCAGACTGCCGGGAAAGAGTATGAACGGCTTCCACAAATGAGAGTCCTAGCAAGGCCTCAGCTTCTCTTCCCAGCTAACACCAGTGTATATACCTCTAATTTGTTTGATTCATCTGGAAATCCCAGGTGAACACCTGACAGTCTTATGGAAGGGATTACTTTTAAAAACTTGTAGACGTAATCCCTAGCCATCCAACAGGCACTTGAGGCTGTGACAGTCAGCACATTCCTCTGCTACATACTGCAGGCTCCTGGCAAACGTCACCACCTTAAAACGATGATGCACAGCTTTGCTGCACACTGCACTGTTTGCAACCACATGCTTAAGAGCACCGTGATGGACTCAGATGAACTCAGAAAAAAAAAATGAAACAAGCAAAAAAACAAAACCCATAACCTTGTTTAGCCTTCTATTCCAGCTTGTAAGCTTTGTTCTGACGACTAGGGAGTTGGAGGTAGGGCAAACAACTGGCAATGCCACTAACAGCAGATACACAAAAAGAAGTTTGTCATGACTGCTTCCTCCCCCATAGCTTCTGGATGTATTCAGACAGCAGTCTACCTGCTGGTGCTGCCCAAAGCCAGAGAAATCAGAAGTGAGACCACAAAAAACAACCAACATAAACCAATTACAACTTTGACTCTCCTGTATTTCACTCCACTGATACCTTAACACTGTACTCATCTCAACCAAGAGGGCAGTTATATTCTCAGAGCAGAAAACAAATCCAGGTTACAGCAACTTAATCTGCAGTTCTCGGCAGCCGAAAATCGGTATAAGGGCTCGTTGCAAGGGTCCCATCCCTTCCCAGATAGTATGGGAAGTCCCAATCCCTTAAGCAGCTCTGGCATTTAGCATGCTAAAAGGCTCAGCAAAAAGTCTTACAACTCAGAAAAAATAGCCTGACAAAAAGCAGCAGTTGGCACTTCCGACTTATCAAGCAGAAACAGCACAGCAAACACAACGTGATCAATGCATGTAGCAGAAGTGAGGGTGTGGGGCACACGAGTGCAGGTTTTTTTGCCATGGACATGGAGTCCATTCAAAAGTTGAGTTTAACTCATGCTAGTTATCCAGCCCAGCACACTGATCACACCACTGATCGCGTTTGCAATAGATGTGATATGAAGAAGTCTGATTCCTTCTTTCAGTAGCAACTCCATCACACACTGGCTTAAAAAGATTATAAAACTGCAAGTCTATAATGTTACTCCAGTGACTCACAGGATATGATGCACTGCATAAGGCAGCTACTCAATACTAACAAGACTAAAGGAAAAAGTAATTCTGGAAGACCTAGAACTACCCTCAAGTTTCCACAACAAAGCTTAAACATCTTTCTAAAATTAAATATTCCCTCCAGTACACGAGATACAAACGCTGTCTCATAACTATGTACAGAACACTTTCAGTAAGATCCCTTCAAATGTCAAAACTGAATTTCAAAAACCATCTCATCAGCCTGGGAACACCGGAAAATAACCACGATGCATTTTAATTTCAACACATTAAAAGCTGCATATTCAAGCTTTATTTTGTTTTTTTTTTTCACCAGATACCACTTTATGAAAGCAAGGAGAAAACAGCATTCATCTTAAATTGCAAATTAGACAACAATTCTGAAGCACTCATATAACTGCAGCTACGCTGTGCACCAGCAAAACATATACAGCTTCTCAGGAGTAGTACTGGGGTTCTCTGAGAATGCTGCATGTTACAATTCTGCCACAAAAATATCTAGTAGGAAATAGCCAGCTCTGTTAAGGGTGGTCATTTGGTACACGATCACAGACACCCCACAGCTCACTGCCCACGAGCAGATCCCACACAAACGTAACTCAGTCATTATGCTGAGAATGCACTGAAATGAAATAGCTGTGAATTAAGCCACTGACATAAAGGGCAATATTACTTTGTAATTAAACCTGTGCATTAGTCGGTTGTTTGCGTATTGGTTTCTAAAGTCCAAATCACTGAAGACAAACCTTTATTCCGGAAGATGAAAGATTCAATCATATCTACTGTCAACAATTTTAAAAAATCAGAACCCTTACAATAGTAATGGCTTTTATAGGATTGTAAAAAAAAAACAAAAAACCAGCTCTGAATTCTCTGGAGAGAGAGGTCAAAGCTCCTTTTATTGGAGGTATCAATGCAATGCTTCAAGGTTCCAGACCTCCTATTTTCACCAACTTCAAGAAGAATTCTACTGCTGTCCCATTCAGAAACCAGACTGCAGGCTGCAATTCCTATTCAGCACATCTGGCAGCTGGAAGTGGGCACCTACCTTTCTTCCCATGTTAGCAACAGGAGGGTCTATACTGCCATCAGACAGTCCTGCTGGAGACTAAATCATGAGTTCACACACTCTACCAGCACAATATCCACCGCATCAGCAGCAATCCTGCTATGCCTACACAGGGCACACAAAGTCAACTCTGCCAACTATGAACTCACACTAAAACAAACGACCTTCCACCTTCTCTCAGAAGCCACCCCATGGTCTTCACAGGTAAGATAGCAAACTTGATCCATCATCACTGCTCTTTTATAACACTCTGTGCTTAAAATAAAATAAAACAGAAAATCCTCCATGTCTCAGCTTAAAATACAGCAGTCAGACACCAGGCTGATGTTATTAGTGACAGCACCGTACTTGTATGACAGAAGTGTCAACAGATCATTAATAACTGCTTTGACTGTACAAAAGTATGTTCACATTTTATGAACTTCTGCAAGCTTCAATGGAAAAAACAATTTTTAAGCCAGAAATAAAGACACTGATACGACATGGAAAACATGCATATTGTCACAACAGACCTTCAATGGCAAAACTAATGTTTTCATCCTCAAGAACACTGTTGTCAGAAGATTTTTCAATTCTAAATGCTCTGCAAATGCAGAAGCTGTTAAGGAACCAGGACTATTGCCCTCCATCAGTCCCCTTCAGCAGGGGAACCATAGGAAGAGAAGGAGAAGCCCACACCAACTTCTAAAAACCAAATCCAATCCAGCACAGATGATGATGATGCACCTTTTGAACCATTCAAACTATTGAGCACATTATTGAAAGCAAAGCATCATGTATTTACCATAAAGTGACCAAGATACAGCTAAACTACGTGGGTTTTCTGCCTCTAATAATCCTATTAAAAGGTTACTCTAAAGCCATATTGCTCCACTAAGTGGAAACCTTACACGCTGAATGTAAATTTATTTTGTCATCCTTTTGTTGTCAGTACTGGCATCTAATTTAAACAGTTATTTTGTGTCCCTTTGTCTTTCGTTACATATACACAAGCAGATATGCACACACATGCATACAGTACACACGCCCACCCCAAGCAATCTAGTTTTGTGCCTCAGCCATTGCTCTCATCCTCTGAAGGAGCCCAGCCCTCCTCTTCCTTTGCAAGCTGATCTCACGTTTCTTCCAAGCACCCAGGCTGCCCTGCAACCAGAAAACAGCTCTTGAGAGTAGAACCATAGAGATTTTCAATTGAGAACTCCAAAGTGGTTTTTTTTTTTTCCATTGCCCCTTAAGTACAAAAAGATGATTTTCATTTTCATTTTTCAATATAGATTTTCATCCCATTTCTGAAAATCTTTCAAACATTCCTGCACAACACTCTGATCTGCCTCACAACTTTGCCTCATTAAAATTTCATTATAATCCACCCCCCACTCAGCAGGGGGAAGAGGATTTACATGAACAATATTACTTGTGGCTGAAGATATTCCAAACTGCAAATTAGTGAAGGTTAAAAAAAACATTTGGGGAAATAGCCAGTGTGTGTAGCTTCCTCAATCACCCTATCTTTTCTTTCTCCTTATCTACATTCTTCAAAATGCAGTAAATCTATGGATCTTATTTCACTACAGAACTGTAGTTTACTGGTTCTATCAGGGCAGTAAATGGGCAATCACAACATTCTCTCAGTTCTAAGAAGTCTCATGAAAACCATTCTTTTTGGACAAATAGGCTATCAAGAGCTGGAGCAGTTATGCAATACAATTTATGGAAGGTCTTGTCTTTAACTCGTGTTGGCAGACTTGCAACTGTCTAAGCTTTGCTCAGAGAAAGGATTCACTGAACAGTAGCCTAAAAACACAAAGGAAGACCCTGTGACCAAGAGTACCCAAATGGAGAGTACTACCCTTGAAAAAATGTCCACTGAAAATTTATTGAATTGAGAAGCAACAAAAGTCTTTGAGGGACTCAAGCTAACAAATACAACTACAATTCATTTCAGATATAAATGATAATAGTACAGGAAGAAAAAAAAAAGCAAACAAGAAAAGCAAAGCATATGCCTCCAAAACGCCTCCAAGTTTTCTAAGTTGCCAATTTAGGCAAAAATATCCTGAGCTGTGTCTGCAGTTCCCTGGCATGCCTTTCAGGGCAAACCAGTCAGGGGAAAGAACAATTCCAAGAACAATAACTAATTTCTATGGCCCTTCTTGCTACTAACTTAAAAGCAGACTGAAGTATCTTACTTTTATTGCTAAGAACATATGGCAGACAGACGAGCTCTCATCCAGGTTTATCCACCATAATGACACCGTCAGGAACGAAACGCTTGTTCCAAACCTCACTGCAGTGCTTTATGCTTCAAGTCACATTGCCTCCCCCATAGACTTGAAGACAGAGAAACTGGGCAGAACCTGAAAAGCACTGCAAACACTCATGGTCACATGTCCAACATTTCCATGGAAGATTACCTCTTTCTTTTTAGATTAATTCCATTACTTAAAATCAAATAGAGGCTCTATCTCCGGAACCATCTGACAATTACTGATCTCTCTGCAATAGCTCCTTTCAAGAAACTTCAGTGTCAGAATTTCAGATGCTGCTCTGGACTTCTCCTGTTTTCTCCTCCAGAGCAATTTCCACTAAACATTTCACATGAAGGGACAGCCAAGGACACAGACAATGTTTATGCTGCCTAAACGTTGGATTTATTTCTGTAATCTGAACATTTACACGACTACTGCTCTGAGGTAAAGCAAATATCTCTCATCTCCACTATTAGCATATGGTTTTCTAAGATGGATGATAAACATTTGAGAATACAATGAAACCTTGTCTAAACATTTCTGAATGGCTTAGCAATTCTCCTTGGGGGGGGGAAAAAAAGAAAACTGAGACAAAATTTCAATGAAAACTTCAGAAATAGACTACAAAATTCAAGTTATGCATTACAACAATCTCAAGAAGCCTGCATAAACTTTAAGAAAATCATACTTGGAAGCATTTAGGAATAGCCCATTCATTTAGCAAGGACAGAAAAGCCTTATTTCCAACCATAAAAGATGTAGCAGAGACTGCTCATCACCTTATACGTTCACCAACTCTAGCGTAACGATAGCATAACGACACCACTCTCAGCTCATGACAAATAAGACTCATCTGCTGCTGAACGATTCTGACACATTGAAAAAGGAAGAAAACCCACGTACATTAGCAGAGCAGTACATGGCAGTAGGCAAACTTCAAGTAGGTTATACTGATGTATTATGTATGTAAAAAGCTTCACACCTTGAAATCCTCTAAAATGAAAAAAAAAAAAAAAAAAGAAAGCTGACAGCAAATAACAAGTTTCACATTCTCCCAAGAAAGGCACTACTGGGAACTACTGTCTATAATGGCACAGATTTCTGCACTAAAACATATTCCAAACATGGCAAACAGTGCATCCTTGAGGTTAAGAAAGAATGGCCACTGTGCATGGGAATATTTATCTCTTTGAATATCTTTTTCTTTGAAATAAGAGAAAAAACTGCGTCCATTCTTTTCTATAACCCTTTATTTTTAATACTTATCTTTATTCAGGGTTCCTTCCAAATGGATAGCACTTATCTTCTTTCTACTTACTCCCCAATATTTTTATGAGAATTCAGACATTATGGTGGTATGTATCCCACACGAGGTTCTTGCCACCTGTATCCGCTTACTTTTCAGTTCTAACTAAACTGAATGAGAACTTGAATACTTGAATTATACTCCTCAACGAAGAGGAGAACTAATCACTAAAATCCACATTTCCCTGACACATTAATAGGGATTACTTCACTACATTTCCATTCAGTTCTTTGTAGCTCAGATGATTGCTTATACAACTTTGTATTAAAAGAACTCTCCTCCCATTGCCTGGCTTACAGTTCTCCATCTGGGCCAGTGGGTCACTGAAGCTTCAATCCCCCCTACCTAAGGGATGCATTACTTACAGCCACACAGCTCAGCACTGCAGCCATCCAGGGAAGGCCCTTTCCCTTACAACAACTAAACCTCTTCTATGTTTTTTTTCAGCCACATCCCCAGCCTCCAATATCCTCCCTGCAGAAACCCTACTTACAGATGGTTGGCACAACATTCTTCTCACTGGCATTCATTGGCTGCATAATGTTACAATCAATTTAAAGTACCAAAGACTAGACAATACATATTTTTATTTTGCCCTTGTAAAGCTTACAAGCAACCACTATGTAACACACACAACCTTCTCCAAAAAGTCAATGTTTTAGCACCATTATCTATACAGAAAAGAACTGCCTTGCAGCTTGCCATTCATTGGCAGCTGAACTTCTGCTTCCTTTCTGGGAAAGGAAAATCATGCAGCACCCAGTCCTTACTTTCTTATTGTCACCAGGAAAAAAGGCTGGAAACAACTAGATTTACTTCTTAGATTTACTTGGACTGCTTGTCCAAACAAGGAAAGTAATTCTCTGGATAGGTTGAAGCAGAAGTAATTCTGATGCTAATTAGAAAAGGTTTATGACACAGATCCTTCTCCTCTTCCTCTTCTGTTTCCAACACGGACACCAAGTGCCATCTAGACAAGCAGACTGAGTTGCAAATCTGAATCCACTCTGTGCCAGAGAAGCCTGCAGAAGAGAAATCTTGCTGGCAGAGCAGAAGATAAATAGCAGGAGTACAATTATGGACTTCTGTATTACAAACACTGTAGTCCTAAGAGGACCTTGCAAAAAATGCCCCAGAATTCAAGATAATGGAAAGATTGGCATAAAATTACTATTTTTACAGCATCAAGGAATGCAAGAACTCACTCCTTAAAACACAGAAAGGCACACGTGCTCTGGGAAGATATACACTTCTCTGCACAGCTGCTGTCCCAGTGACCTTGCCACAACTCAGCAGATCTGTTCTGCATTCCAGATGTCATTCTCAAGAAATCAGCACTTCAATAACTTCAGCTGCAAGTATTCAGTGTGGCTAAGGAGTATCCACATACAACAAGCATTGCCTTCAGAAAGTTACCAAAGCCCAGCCAGATCACAAAAATAGAGACACATCCTACATGGGCAGTGTGGAATAGAAGGGAAGAGCAGGCACAAAGGGACCTGACAATTACAGCAAAAATAGAGGACAAATGCCTACTTTTGTCCCAGTGCTAAGCTGAAAGACACCAGAGCATAAACAGCATAAACCACCGCACTAACAGTAAGGTATGTAAGCATGTCACAGATCAGCCCAAGTTCAAATTAGTAACTGCTCTCTAAATGCAGTGCTGCAACCATCTTCATTCTTTGATCTTAGACGCTGCACTTCTAACATCATTTTTTTTGAGGACATTCTTTCGACAATTTGTGAATGAGCTGCTGTAGAGCTGCTCCATCTCGTTACTTCGATGCAAACTTCACAAAGCTGAACTGCATACCAATGAAATATACCAACGTATCACCCCACTCCACAGGAGCATAAACACCATAAAGAAAGTCAAGCATTCTCATCACGCTTTGCTAATGAGGGTCAGGGCCTGACTGGACTTGTTTTGGCCTCCAGCCTAGCAACAGTTGCTGTGTTGGCCAAACTCTGAGGAGCCCACTATGACTTCTATGTGTAATTTGCACCTTTCCATTCCTCCAGAGACTCTTGCCACTAAAACCACCAGTATACAGCTCAAACATCCGTGTTAGCATTCAAGCATCTCCTTCAGAAGACAATAACTTGACGCTACAGGAAGTCTGCTATAAGCTGCAAACAAGTACTTAATGTAAAAATGGGTAACTTGGCACACTGGGCCTTCTCCATTAATCATGGCACGAGCCTCGAGAACAAAAAACTGTGAACTAGATGAATATATTTCATTCACTGACTGATCACAACCTAGATCTATACACTAAACCTGTCTTCCAAACATACTTCTCTATCATCTTTCAGTTGTCCACACCAGCAGCTGGTTCCTACCCAGTGACGCACAGTAGAAAGGCATGATACCAGAAGGGCCCATACAGTTGGATGATATCTATTTGTTTTTTTACACACAAAACAAAAAAGTTCCATTTATCTTGTTTTACCACTCAGTGCTGCATGACGTTACAACTATGAGAAGTAACACACTCAGCTCACAACTGAATACAAGGCAAAGCTTTGCAGATTTTAGCAGATCAACCAGAAGTATTTGCATTGAATTATTAAATTCTGAATGATTTATAGCAAAGGATATTAAGGACAGGTCCACAAAGTCATACTCAGTAAATTTCTCACATGCAGACAGGTTAAACAGAAACATGCAATTATAAAAAACAGTGTCAAAAATCAAATGTGCAAAATCCCCAGAAATCCTTACTAAGCACGTTTCTTCAACAGAAGATAGAGTAAAAGGGACGGTGACGAAAGATCCCAATGTACCTCAAAGACAGGAGGCAATAAAAATGAATGAGCAGATGGACAGCACAAGAGAAGTGGCTGCTGACTCCTCACCTTACCTCACCCCTACCCTGCAAGGGGCAGGGGAACAAACAATTCTACACAAGCAGTGTTAGAGAGAAGCAGAGTGCTTACAGTTTTGTGGTGACTGCTTTTATCTGAGATAGCAATAGCAGGGCCCCTTTCTTAAGGCCATCTGTGATGCAACCTCTTGTACTAACAGAAACATAAGAACAGCTCACTACAGTGAGTTTATGAAGCAAAAAGCCCTCATTACGTTATATTTAACTTAATTTGGAGTTTATCAGAGCATTATTTGCTCCATTCACCAATCATAACAGCAGACAAGCTCACCAGTAAAGGCAAGTTCTTCTGAAGCCATACATCAGATCATTTTCCTCCTTTGCTGTACCAAACTGCAGTCACCAGTCCTACTTCAAAATATGCTGGGAATTCCCTGCTGAGTGCTGCTCGTGCCCGCCAAAATACACATTTTCTACTGCACTGTATTTTAAAAACTTCCACCACAGGATACCACTTTGAAAGAACCACTACTTCATGCTCCAGCATCTAACATTCAACAGTAAAGACAGAGTCAGGACAGAAGATGATGCTAAAGTTTCTAAGAAATCATGAGATATACATGAAAAGTAGAATGAAGTCAGACAGACACACGGACACCAGAGAATACTTCCCTGCCTGCACTTCTCAATGCTGTTTTTTGTTTTATGACTGGTGTTGATCTTTAGCTGTGACCAAGCAATCATTATAGCTGTTGTGTAACATCACCGAGTGTGACAATAAATACAAATTATTGCACAGAGTAAGTTTCCACTGCCACGCAAGTAAGGCAGAGCAACAGCAAGATTTCAGACTTCTGATATCAACAACAGCATTTTCAATTGGTACAGCTGAACTCTGAGTGGGATTGCAAAGGAGTATTTTTTTTTCTTTTTTTCCTTGTTTAAAGGCTGTATCCTGAAATCCATTCTTTGTTACATTTCCAGATTTTACAAAAATGCTTGTAAGAAACATACCAGCACCAATGAGGAGCCCAGCACACAGCTCCTGCTTCACATCTGACAATAAGTTGTAGAGACTAAAACAGGAAGCGAGGCACCGGTCAAGGAACAGGAAAATGAGAGAAGCACATAATCCTTCAAACCTGCAAGCAATAATGTTTTTATTTACAGATGTGCAAGCACATGAATACATCCACAGAACAGCCGAGTCTGTTCCTGGATAGCCAGGAACAAACTCTGGAACTATTTCTTTCTTACAGGGTTAATTTACACTCACTCTGAGCAGAATCACAACTTCATTTGGAAGCGTGAAAACAAGTCGGCACAAAATGAGCCAGCCGCACATTTGAGAACTGTACTGAATTTCGCTAACAAAGAACCAAGGTGAAGCAGGATCACTACTTACACCCTTTGAGAACACGTAAACTGACAGACAGTAGACCTGGAAACACAAGGAAGTACAAAGGTCAAGTAGACCAGTCCCACAGTGGAGCTGTATCTCAGTCCCACAGCCAAACAGAACAGCTGATGCAGAATACTACAAGTCATCAACAAAGAAAAGAACTGGCACGTTTCCAAGCTAACTCTTTGGGTCAAGGTATGATATCACCTAGAAAACTGTTTAACTTAGAGCCCACCATCTCCTGAGACTGAAGCAGCCAGGCAGATGAGTGGTGGCAATGAATGTGGCTGCCAGCACCGTGTCTGCCAGCGGCTGGAGCCCTGCACGTGCACAGGGCTGGCAGCCTCCGCAGGCGGGACGCCTCCTCCCGCACCAGACTCACCACAAGTATGCACATCAGCTGCATCCATTTAACGCCTCTGGCACGGTCCCACTGCAAGATGAGGAGGATATGAGCAAGCCATCAGTAAGACATTTGATGCAAGGCACTCATGGTAAACATCTTTTCTAAGAGCTCCTAAACCAGGCAGGGTGGCATTGGCCATTCCAGCTGCAGAACCTTGCTCTTGGCTACCAGTACTAGCTGGTGGGGGCAGAACACACATTCCCCTAACAAATTATGTCAAGTAAAGAAAGGTGCTCACCACCAAAACAATCCTGCCAAGTAGTAGCCGCTTCCCAAGTGACCTTCAGGAAGGATGCAAACAGCTGGTGAATGAGTTACCTGTTGGACCGCTCTACACCTTCTCTACAAAAACAGTGGCATTCACACTGGGTAGGAAGAACTAGGAAGATGAGGCAAACATTGCAGAATCATAAACTCAGGAGGATGATTTCTGCATGTTAAGGGAAATATACACCGTAAGCAGAAATCTAAGAAGTCTGTAAGGGCTATAGTCCTCACTTCCCACAGCACAGCTCGGCTAAACTCTCTGAACGCTTTGCACTGTTCCCATCCTGGAACAGCATCCATGAAAACACATTTCCACTCAAGCACCTTCCTGATTGAAGAAAAACAGTGAGCTGCATGAACCTTGAGCCCTGGCCTGCTGGTGGGCGGCCCTTTCCCACTTCCACAATAGAAGGCAGGACATGGCATTGTTTCCACTGATCACGGAGGAACCGGGTGTGTTACACTAAACCAAACCAGAAAGGAAATTTGGGATGTGAGGTATTTGTCTGGAAGGTAAAAAATATGGGGGAAAAAAGCTATTTGGTTTTCCTTCTCCCAAATAGGTTTGGGATAAAGTGTTTTACAACACTTTCTGCAACTCCTCCATTGTATTTTTGTTCGCACTTCTAAACTTCTATAGGAAAAAAACCTGCCTTCAATTAATTGCTGTTTTCCATAACTTTACTCATCCAGCAGAGCTTCAAGAACAATGTCTGAATGATATTTTATGTAAGTGACAATTTTGGTCTGCTACCGCAGTTCTCAAACTTTGCATCAGCTTTCATACCTCCAGGATAATTTTTACATTCTTTCCACTCCCACCAGTGCAGTTTGAGAGTCACTGCACTGGCAGAAGCAAGAAGAAAGGACATGCCTTGCTGAGTGCACCCTGAGAAGAAGGGAGAGGATGTCTTAGGGAGCAAATCTCAGTGATGTGAAATTTAAAGCAGAACACTGTTCAATTAAGACAGTAATGAAGGAAAGTGTTGGGTGATCAGTGGAAGACTGCAAGAGAAGAGGAAGCCTGTGGCAGGATGAATCTACCAAGCCTGTTCTTGCTAAGACAGTGCTGGACACATTCAGCATGTTCCCATTCTCCTCTTCTGAATTCATGACTCTCTGTCTTTGATCCAGCAGCTTCTCAGCAATGCCCTCCACCACCATCCCATATTCTGTGCTTTGAAAATTACAGTCAGGGACACAAAAGTGCCAACTATTTAACCCGTGTCTGGGCTGTGCTCAAGTCCAAAATCTGTACCCTTTCAAAAGTGGCATTTTTTGTCTCCTTTCCATGAATTGGTCAAAAATCCCTTCCCTTCAAGCCCTGCTGTGGTCCTCAGCTGAGCAGCAAAAGCTTCCAAAAATCTGGAGGGACTGCAAGCATCCTTTGTTCAGAAGACGACACACCAGAACCTCTGGCCCAAGTGATTCAGCTACCAGCTCTTCTTTGATCCTGCCCAGCTTTCTTGTTCAAAGACCTGCAAGAAGTATGAGTAATGCTTGGTGAGGATACCTGCTTACAAGTCTTTCATCTTCCCTGTAATTAATATAATTAAAAAATATATTTCTAGAGTTCAATTTCTGACTCTTATTTTAGGCTTCTCTTCTAAGACCAGATACTTTAATATGCGGACAAAACTTGCAAAAGGATTCCTGGCAGAAAGCTGCAACATCCTTTCACTGAAAAATACCAGATCTTATTCGGGCTTTGTGCTCTGCAAGATGAAACTCAGCTTCAAAGACAACATCCTACCTTTGTGAGCTACCCGGTTATTGATAAGCCTTCCTGCAAACCTTCCGGCTCTGGAAGCCAGGCTGCCTCTGAACGTCTGGCTGGAGCACATTATTCACTGACCTAGAATTTGACATGTAATACTGAACAACTTTTTCAAAGTTGCTTCCCCAACCACACAAACATAATCAGCTCACGAGGCTGCTGAAAGCAGCAGTTCTGCCATCTGTCCGCCTATTCCCACCTCACACTTGTGCAGGCACAAGCGGTTGTGAAGCCACACAACGATCCAGAGCAAACCAATCTCTGAAAACCAACCAGGGAAAAAATAAAATGATAATTAGATCGTTCTTGCAGTCTGACACACAGTACAACTGTGCATGCCGGCAGGAGCATGGGAGTAAGCACAAACAGCAACAGTGATTTTAACGGCTGTACCATTTGCAGAAGGCCACTGGCACAGCAACCTTTTTATAAGGTCAGGCACCGAACCTCAAGAATGCTTAAGCACACACATGAATTTCAAGTAAAATGATGTGTATTTCTCTAATTTGCTATCATGGTACTTTTAAAGTAGTAAGTGGGAGAAGAAAGGTGAAGGTCACCCAGAGGAATCAAAGTACTGCTGAAAAGCATTTCTGTGGTCATCTTCACCTCTGCGTCAGATTCCCCCAATGAAACAGAGACAGTAACACCAATCTCTTCAGCAAAACATTCTGACACGATTAAAAACACACCACGGTGATACGATAATGCTGTTACAGAGAGACAAGGGCAAAATTCAACTTTCTTGTGGCAATGAATGAGCGAAAGGGCACAAAGGTGATATGGAAACCTCTGACAGTCTGGGATGGAGAACAGACAGAGGACACTGCAAGGCAAAATGGCCACTGAGAGCAGCAGCTCCTCAACATCGCTATCTACAAGAAGACAAACACTGATGTATAAACTACCTGGGTAAAGAAACTCACAGCGGAGTCTCCCTGCCCTCCTTTCATTACTGGTACTCTGATGTAACCACACAGGAGTTATGAAGAGAGCATAAGAAGGACTTGCTGGGGTGGCAGGTTAAGTAGGAATCCACAGAGCTGGGTTGTCATGACAGCAGCTGAAAGTATGCAAGAGACGTATAGATCCTGGGCATTAGAACAGCAAGGACTCCAAACAAGATCATTAAAACATGACATTATTTTTAACACCGAGAGGTATACACTACATCTCATTAATGAAACATGGACTGCACAGTAACCACTTGCACTGGTGAGGGTGCACGTGAATGGAGAACACACACAGAAACGTTTCCACTATACTAGCAAAGAGCACATTCTGCCCAGAGCCCAACATCATGCAGCACTGGGAAGGGGCAGTGCATGCACTCCTGTGGATCCCTCACTTGAGCCTCAGCTGAAGCTCAAGCTTCAGTTTCAAAGCCCAGAAACTCGCCACACAAGCTTCATCCCATCGTAAAGCAGAGTAAAACAGTGGAAATGACTTCGGCAACCCCTTACATTAACTTGGCATTCACACAGCATGCAGAATTAGTAATGTCCCAACCAGGAGGCAGTAACTTCCTGCAGGGAGAAGTTACTCCCTGGAGTGCCCAACCCTGCCGGCAGCAGCACGGGAACACTACTGACACTGCCAGGGCAGGCAGGCACGACACAGACACTGAATGAGCACAGCTCAGCTCCACGCAAAGCGGGCCTTTGTGGAGGCTCTCGAAGCCCTCAGTGGAGGCTCTCACAAGCAGGCTTGGGAGGCAGAGGCGGCTGTGACTAACAGGTGTTAGCTGTGATCCATTCGGAACTTTGGAATTTGGACGTGGTAGATTGCTGAGGGGTTTGGTATATCTAATATGAGATTGTCTCCGAGGGTTGTTACAGAGCAAGGACTCCTGGACCAAGCAGCACCTCAGGTGCCTGACACAGGGGACATACCGGTACATCAGTGCTCACACACCAGGTTCCCCTCCAGGTACTCACCGTGACACCGTGCCAAAAGCAGAGCCCGCACTCACGCGGAACACTCGCGCTCAGAGCCCGCTTGGCGGAGGGGTCCCGGCGCGGCCCGCTGGGAGAGAGAGGACGGGGCGCTGCCACTCCGACGGCCGCGCTCGGAGCCCGGCCCGGCACCCTTCAATGAGGACTCAGCGTTGGGAGCGGGGCGCCCGCGGGGCACCGGAGTCGCCCCGCGGGGTGAGTGCCGCTGGGCGCCCCTCGGGCCGGCAGGGAGTGAAACGGCGGGACCCGGCCGGACCCGCACGGCGCGGGGCGGGAGTGCCAGCGGGCCGGGCCCGGGGCCACGCGGGCCGTGCGGGGCCGAGCGAGGACAGGGGCCAGGCGGCGGCGGGCGCGGAGGCGAGGGCAGGCGGGGCGCCCGGCCGGGGGAGCCGGGAGCGGCGCGAGGCGCCCGGGAGGGCCGTGAGGCGCGGGGTCGGGCGATACTCACTAGGGGTCATTGGTGAAGCGGGGGCTCCGCGGGGGCTGGTAGCCGTACAGGTGACAGTAGAGCACATCGAAGCAGAAGCAGCACATCTCGGCCGACACCACCATCTTCCTGCAGCCGGGCCCGCCGGAGCCGGCGCCGGGGGAGGCGAGCAGCGAGGCGGCCGGCGGGGAGAGGCCGGCGGGGCCCCCGCCGCAGCTGGGCGGCAGCGGCGGGGCCAGGGCGCAGCCGGCGGCGCCCCCCGCCAGCCCCCCGAGGCCGTTG
>NW_024963753.1:0-641 GCF_019238085.1 Lagopus leucura
AGAGCTCTGTGATTGCGTGCAGAGCTGTGCAGATTCTGTGCAGAGCCATGCAGAGTGTTGTAGGGCCATGCAGGTCCATGCAGAGCCGTGGAGAGACATGCTGAGGCATGCAGAGCTGTGCACAGCCATGCAGAGCCATGCAGAGCCGTGCAATACCATGCAGAAGTGTGCAGAGCCGTGCAGAGCCGTGCAACTCCATGCAGAGCCATGAAGAGCCATGCAGAGCCATGTAGAGCCATGCAATTCCATGCAGAAGTGTTCAGAGCCATGCAATTCTATGCAGAGTTGTGTAGAGCCGTGCAGAGCCGTGCAATTCCATGCAGAGCTGTGCAGAACCATGGAGAGCCATGCAGAGCTGTGCAGATTCCGTGCAGAGCCATGCAGAGTTTTGTAGGGCCGTGCAAATCCATGCAGAGCTGTGGAGAGACATGCTGAGGCATGCAGAGCTGTGCAAAGCCATGCACAGCCATGCAGAGCCGTGCAATTCTATGCAGAAGTGTGCAGAGCCATGCAGAGCTCTGTGATTGCATGCAGAGCCATACAGAGCCATGTAGGGCCATGCAATTCCATGCAGAAGTGTGCAGAGCCGTGCAGAGCTGTGCAGTTCTATGCAGAGCCATGCAGAGCTCTGTGATTCCATG
>NW_024963753.1:741-1970 GCF_019238085.1 Lagopus leucura
CAGAGCCATGCAGAGCTCTGTGATTCCATGCAGAGCCATGTAGAGCCATGCAATTCCATGCAGAGCTGTGCAGAACCATGCAATTCCATGCAGAGCCATGCAATTCTTTGCAGAGCTGTGCAGAGCCGTGAAGAGCCATGCAATTCCATGCAGAGCCATGTAGAGCCATGCAATTCCATGCAGAGCCATGTAGAGCCATGCAATTCCATGCAGAGCTGCGCAGAACGATGCAGAGCCATGTAGGGCCATGCAGAGCCATGCTGTTCCGTGCAGAAGCATGCAGAGTTTTGTAGGGCCATGCAATTCCATGCAGAGCTGTGCAGAGTCATCCAGAGCCATGCAGGGCGGTGCAGAGTCATGCAGAAGTGTTCAATTCCCTGCAGAGCTGTGCAGAGCCATGCAGTTCCATGCAGAACCATGCAGTTCCATGCAGAAGCATGCAGTTCCATGCAGAGCCATGCAGTTCCATGCAGAAGCATGCAGTTCCAAGCAGAAGCATGCAGAGCCACGCAGTTCCATGCAGTTCCATGCAGAGCCATGCAGTTCCATGCAGCAGTGTTCAGAGGCACGCTCACGCAGTTTTGCACACTGATACATGCAGAAATTGCACGCGCTGCTCCGTGCACAAGCACCTGCAACGCATCCATGGACCTGCATGAGCACATGCACAGGTGCTCACGTGGCTTTGCACGCTGCTGCATGCACCAATGCATGCATGGCTCCATGCACGGCTGTGTGCATCACGTATGCACGCAAACACTTGCACGATCAAGGTGCTCACAGGGTTTTGCACACAAATACATGCACAGGTGCACGCTTGGCTGCATGCACAAGCACCTGCACAGCTGTGTGCACCAGCATGCCCTCAGAGGCCTGCACGAGCACATGCACAGGTGGCTCCCACGGGCTCACACGCAGCTGTGCACCCTGATGCGTGCAACAAAAATGCATGCATGGCTCCATGCGCAAGCACCAGCACAGCTGCTTGCATTGCATCTGCATCCAGGGACCTTCATGAGCGCATGCACAGGTGCTCACATGGCTTTTGCACGCTGCTGCATGCACAGACGCACGCATGGCTCCGTGCACAAGCACAGCTGTGTGCATCATGTTTGCATGCAGAGATCAGCGCAGATGCTGGCAAGTCTTTGCTCACAGAGCCATGCACTGGTGCAGGAAGGGTTGCATGCGCTGCCCCCGTGCAGCTCCCCGAAGCAGCTTTCCCCCCT
>NW_024963754.1:0-1792 GCF_019238085.1 Lagopus leucura
TGGTAGAACACGGCACTGGTGATGTCCTGAAACTTGTCCCTTGGAATAACAGACTCGGTGCCCCCTAAGGCCTCCAGGAAGACCGTGAGACTCTGCAAGAGAGCAGGAGAGGAAGAAAGGGATGAAGCCACATCTAGCTACTCAGGAGTGGAGAAACTGTTTCCCAATTGTTTCTCTGCAGGGAGAAGCTCCTGCACAGGCGTTCTTGTTTATCCCCCACCTCCCAGCGGCACCAAGAGAGTCTCTCTGCTCTCAATCGAGCCGTGTTTGGGCATCATTTGCAGGCATTTCCCACCCAGCAGCCCACTTCTCCCCCATCAGATGCAATGTTAGCATAGAGCTCCTCAGGCACTCAGAGCCCCACAGTGATGGTGAAGCTTCCCATCCCCAGGAGATAAGCCCCAGTGATTCTTGGTTCCCTCCTGGCTCCTGTCTGGGTTGTTCCTTCTCTGACTGAAGAGCTCAGGAAGCCTTAGACCTCCCTTGAACACCCATCCCTTCTTTCTCCAAGGGCTCCCCACCTCCTCCCTGCATCCCCCTGACCCCTCGTGGCACTTGCAAGGGCCCCACGTCCACCCTGAGCCCTGCGCAATGTCTCTCACCTTGGCCACCCTGCAGGTGTCTTGGATCTCCTGACACGGGTGAATGAGCCAGAGGAGCTGCTCCCAGACCTGCTCTTGGTGCCGCTCCTCTTGCAGGAGAACCTCCAACATGGCAGCCACAGCCCCAAGGATGGCCTGTTTGTCCTGGAGAGGATGGCAGAGGCCCGGCATCAAAGACTGAAGGTCTGCCCTTCCTACACAGAGGGCTTTCTCTTTCCCTTCCCCTTCCCCTTCCCCTTCCCCACACCCCCACGCCCAGTAGGAGATGGGCTTGCTCTGGAGGGCAGGTTGAGCTTTTCCCCATACCCTCATCCCCAGCTCTTCCTGCCACAATGCTGTGACATGCAGCTGCTCCCTGGCACAGAGCCACTTCAGGGCCCTTTGCAGAGCCCGCCCACTCCCTCTCATCACCCCTCAGCTCTCAGCCCACTGGGCACAGACAGAGCTGCCAACATGGGTGCCCCTGCTGCCTTCCTGGGCTGGGAATGTGGGGATGCAGCAGTGCTCACCTGTTCCTCCTGGCAGTCTTGCCAGTTCCACACCACAGAGAAGAGCAGCTCGTGAAGGTTTTCATAGATCTGCTCTTTCTTCGTGGCAGTCCAGGGGCATTGCATTCCTGAGGACAAGTGAATCTTCACTCCATCCAGCCACTGTTTCAAAACTGAAAAAACAAAATAATTAAAAAAAAAATATATATATATATATATATTATTTTTTTAAGAGAGTGAGAGAAAACAGAGTCTGTGAGAGTCTGCAGCAGGGCTGCTCTGGGGCCGGCACTCACCAGCACAAGCGATGCGCAGGATCTGGCCACTCTTCACCTGGCCCACCACACTGCGCAGGCCTGCCAGCATCAGCCACACAAAGGGGATGCACTGTGGAGCTGCAGAGAGGAAGGAGAGGGCCACAGTCAGAGTCCTGGCAGCGAGGGAGGAGGGGCTGCAGCCCTGCATCCCCCAGCTCAATGCAGATCACGCGCGGAGGGCAGAGACCCCTTTCCCGGTTGTTATAGATGTCAGGAGGTTGAGGGTACTCTACCATAGGTGCTGAAGAGTTTGCTCAGGGTGATGAGCACAAACTCCTTGGACATGTCCCCTGTGGCTTTCAGGTGGCTCTGGAGCTCAGCCATCACCAAGGTGAAGTGCGTCCGAGCCAGAGCCACCAGGACATTGCTGGCAGCTGTCTTGACA
>NW_024963755.1:0-1332 GCF_019238085.1 Lagopus leucura
ACCTACCCCCCCTCTCCCCCCCCACATGGGGGTCTTCGTTTTCGGGGTCCCCCCCGGTTCCCGACACCTCCAGGAATTGGGGGGAGCCCCCACTGGGGTCCAACCTACAAAGGGGGGAGAATGGGGGGGGGGCACAAATGGGGACAGTGGGGTCACCTGCCCCACATGGACCCCAATGACCCCAAAGTTCCCATTGTCCCCAATGTCCCCATTGACCCCACTGTCCCCATTGACTCCCTTGACCCCATTGTCCCCAATGTCCCCATTGACCCCAATATTCCCCAATGACCCCATTGTCCCCATCATCCCCACTGACCCCAAAGTTCCCACTGACCCCATTGACTCCCTAGACCCCATTATCCCCAATGTCCCCATTGACCCCAATGTCCCCTAATGTCCTCATTGACCCCAATTTCCTCATTGACCCCATTGTCCCCACTGACCCCAAAGTTCCCATTGACCCCGTTGTCCCCATTGACTCCCTTGACCCCATTACCCCAATGTCCCCGTTGACCCCAATATTCCCCAATGTCCTCACTGACCCCACTGACCCCATTATCCCCAATGTCCCCACTGACCCCACTGTCCCCATTGCCCCCACTGCCCCCGCTGCCCCCCATGTCCCCACCTGGGCACAACGCGGACGCGGGGCTCCATGGTGGCCCCGTATTGCAGCGCTGAGACGCGGTGGCACCCCAGAGAGTAACGGGCGTGGGACAGGGACAGCCAGCCCTGGGGACATTGGGGGCAATGGGGTGAATGGGGGCAGCGGGGGCAGCGGGGTCATGGGGGCGCCCCATCCTCCACAACACCCCATACCCCACAATGCCCCCATATCCCTGCATATCCCACATATCCCACAATCCCCCCACAATCCCCCACAATCCCCCCCATATCCCACAGTCCCCCACAATCCCCTCATATCCCACAATCCCCCACAACCCCCCCATCCCCCACAATCCCCCCATATCCCACAATCCCCCCACAATCCCACAATCCCCCATAATCCCCCCATATCGCCCCATACCCCACAATCCCCTCATATCCCACAATCCCCCACAATCCCCTCCTATCCCACAATCCCCCACAACCCCCCCATCCCCCAAAATCCCCCCATATCCCCATATATCCCACAATCCCCCCCCTCCCCCCCATCCCCCACAATCCCCCCATATCCCACAATCCCCCACAATCCCCTTCTATCCCACAATCCCCCACAACCCCCCCATCCCCCACAATGCCCCCATATCCCCATATATCCCACAATCCCCCGCAATCCCCCCACAATCCCCCTCCTTCCCCCCATCCCCCACAATGCCCCACAACCCCCCC
>NW_024963756.1:0-1112 GCF_019238085.1 Lagopus leucura
CCTCAAAGGGGTGGGGAATCCCAAGGGGTGACCCCATAGGGTGACCCCAAAGTGATGGGGGACCCCATGGGTGACCCCAAAGGGGTGGGGGATGCCATGGGGTGACACCACTGGGTGACCCCAAAGGGGTGGAGGAACCCATAGGGTGACCCTAAAAGGGGATGGGACCTCAAAGGGGTGGGGAATCCCAAGGGGTGACCCCATAGGGTGACCCAAAGTGATGGGGGACCCCATGGGCTGATCCCAATGTTGGGTGCCACCCTTGGGTGCCACCTTTGGGTGCCCTCCATTGGGTGTCACCGACCCCTGGGTGCCACCTTTGGGTGCCACCATTGGGCGACCTCCATGGGGTGACACCGACCTCTGGGTGCCACCTTTGGGTGCCACCACTGGGTGCCCTCCATGGGGTGACCCCGACCCCTGGGTGCCACCTTTGGGTGCCACCATTGGGTGCCCTCCATAGGGTGACACCGACCCCTGGGTGCCGCCTTTGGGTGCCACCACTGAGTGCCCTCCATGGGGTGACACCGACCCCTGGGTGCCGCCTTTGGGTGCCACCATTGGGCGACCTCCATGGGGTGACACCAACCTCTGGGTGCCACCCTTAGGTGCCACCCTTGGGTGCCATTTCCCCCCCCCTCATTTGTCCCCCCCTCCCCCCCAGGGACCCGCAGGTTCCCCCGGCCCCGAGGGACGGCAGGGAGAGAAGGGAGCCAAGGTGAGTGAGGGGGGGGCGTGGGGACATCGGGGCGGCCTTGGGGACACCCCATAGACCATGGGGACATGGTGGTGGCCTTGGGGACATCATGGGGTCATCGTGGTGGCCTTGGGGTCATGATGGGGTCATCATGGTGGCCTTGGGGTCATGATGGTGTCATGACGGTGGCCTTGGGGACACCATGGGGACATCATGGTGGCCTTGGGGACATCCCAGAAACCATGGGGACATCATGGTGGCCTTGGGGTCATCATGGGGTCGTGATGGTGGCCTTGGGGACATCCCATAAACCATGGGGTCATCATGGTGGCAATGGCGACATCAGGGTGGCCTTGGGGTCACGATTTGGTCATGATGGTGGCCATGGGGTCACAATGAGGTCATGATGGTGGCC
>NW_024963757.1:0-65690 GCF_019238085.1 Lagopus leucura
GGCCCCGCGCGTCGCCGCCCGCCCGCCCGCCTCCCCACGCCGGGCCGGGAGCGATGGCGGCGGGCGGGGGGTGCGGGGCGGCGGCGGTGCCCGGTCCGCACGTGGGTCCGCCCGCCCCGCTCCGCAGCCGCAAGTTTCCCTACCGCCGCCGCTCGCAAAGTTTCTCCGCGGCCGCGGGGGCCGAAGTTGCGGAGGGGCGGGAGGGGGCCGGGCGGGCCGGGCTGGGCTGCGGGGCGTAGGGTCAGGACCTGTTGCGGTGCGGCAGCGGGGTACGGCACGCTCCCACGCCGGCACCGGACCCCGAGCGCGGCGTCCGGGGCGGGAGCTGAGGGGAGGTGCGGGTAGCGTGGATTTTGGGGGGGGTCGCCGGGGTCGCGCGTAAATGGGGCCGCGCTGCGGGGCGGGGGGCAACGCCAGAGGGGTCGGGGCCGGCTGCGCTGTCCCCTTGTCTGCGTCATCCCCCGGCTGTCATCCGCTCCTCACGCGCGGAGATCCTCGTGGAAGGCGTGGGAGAGCGGCGGGGCTGAGGGCGCGTCGTGCGGCCGCCGAGGTGCGAGGGAGCGCGGGGTCGGGCGGAGCGGCGCGGAAGCGGCCGGCTGCACCGGGTTCGGGAGTCGGAGTGCCGTCCTGTCCGGGAACCGCGGTGCCTCCAGAGAGAGGGGAAAGGCCCCGGCGCGGGGTGACACCGCCGCCATCCCCGGGAGCCGCCCCGCCAGGTCCCGGGCTCCGCTCCTTTTGTCCCCCGGGGGCTGCGGGAGGAGCCGGGCCGGGCACGGCTGCGCTGGGCAGTGCTTGGCTGCGCTTCGGGCTGCGCTCGGAACTTCCTGCGGCCTTTTAGGAGCTCCCTGATAACCGGCAGGATGTAGTGCGTGCATTCGTTACAGTTAATGAGTAAGTCAATCATGAGTAGTTTCTTTGTCAGCATTCAGGGTGGCAAGAGGTGGCAGGAGGCACCCAGCAGCACCTTCACTCCCCGCAGTGCCCTGGAGTGGCCATGGCAGCTCCCACAGCAGCACGGGCTCCCAGCTGTCACCGATTCCAAGCAGCCCAACACACACACGGCTGCTCCGTACGCACTGCAGCAGTGCCACGCTGCTGAGGACACAGCCCAGGTGGGTGGGAGACCCTCAGCCCACGACTCTCCCAGGGAAGCTTCAGGAAGGCACAACAGCAGCACTCGCTCCACCACCTCCTCTGAGCCCCTTGGCAGCGAGTTGAGGAGCAGCAGCCGTGGCCTCGGCAGTGGGGCGCTGCGGATGCATTTCCCCAGTAAAGAATCTGAGAGCCATCAGAGGTGGGGCCTGGATGGGTGCAGCACGGAGGCTCTGAGGTTGATGCCCTCTGTGAACGCCCTCTGCCCCGTGCAGCAGCACGTTGGGCTGCAGCGACTCACAGTGCCACACAGCAGGGAGCCTTTCCGGCCTGAGCTTAAAGAGCTCAGCGGGCAGGAGTCGGTGCTGGCAGTGCTGCAGTGAGAGCTTCCTTGTGTGGTGCCCAGTGCTTCTCTGCTGGTTCCTGCTGACAGCACGAGGGCAGGTTGGAGCCCTGCAGAGGTTTGTTGAGTTGGCTTTGTTGGGCAAACACACAGAGGAGGCTTCTTGTTTATCGGTGAGTTTAGGAAACAGCGCAGAGCAAACACAGCTCTGCTGTGCCGAGTGACGCCAGCAGCAGGCGGGCAGCGATGGGTCGGAGCGTGCAGGAGTTGCTCTGGTGCCGCAGAGCCCCCCCAGCCCAGCGCCTGATTGCAGCCAAGCAGCCGTCCTGAGTGCTGTGAGTGCTCAGCACGGCTGCAGCTGCAGCTCAGGCCTGGCTGGGTGGAGGACGCTTCTTTATCTGAGGAATTCTTCCCCCTGATTCTGATGGGGAGCTGCTCGGAGAACAGCGTTTTCTTTCTCCAACTTCAAACTGAACGGGGCGAGGGGGATTTTAACCTCTCCCCACGGTGGTCTTTGCTCTTGGCTCCTTGACGGTCATTTGAATGACAATAGGGCATTTTTAACAATCTAAATAGAAACAACGTGTAATCATCCTGCCTAAAAACCTCTTTGTGAAGCGTGCAGCTCCCCTGCTCCGGTTCCCCTGCAGACTGTGGCACGGTCACTATGAGATGCCACGGCCTTTTCTGTAAAGGAGAAGTGAGAGAGGGAGGCTTGTCTTTTCCGAACATGAGATCTGCTGAACTTCTGGGAACGTTCTCAAATGGGAAGTAGGAACACAACTTCCCCCTCCTCCTTCCCTCCCAGCCCAACTCCTCACAGCAGAGACACTGAGGCAGGAGGGCACTGAGTCAGGAGAGGTAAAATCTCATAGAAGTTCACCTGCGGCTCCATGAGCTGTGCTGGGTGGGACTCACACGGGCCACTGTGGGGCTGCAGGGCAGCGGGGCTGCTCTGGGCTCAGCCCGTGGCTCAGCCGGACGGGATTCCAACCTGATAGCTGAGAAGCGATGGACGAAGGAAGGAAATCTGTAACCGTTCATCACCTTGAAAGGCTGAAAATTAACTAAGTTAAGCCACAAAGCTGAGCGTTGCTGCTGAGAGCGGGAGCGAGGAGCTGTGCTGTGCTGTGCTGTGCTGGCCGGAGGAGCCAACGGGACGCGGTCTGGGTGTGAAGCAGGAGGGAAGCACTGAGATGTCCGTCCCTGGTGCCCAAAAACGGCCCTGTGGTGAAATCCCAGAGGGCCCCTGGGAAGGGCTGGGTCCTTCCCAGAGGAAAGAATCGTGACAGAGGAGGTGATTCCTTTGGGTGCTCTTCTGGGCTGCGGTGCCACAGTGGGTTCCTCACTGCGTGGGAGCTCCCACTGCCTGGGAGCACTGAGTGTGGTCACGGCATGCCGTGCACTGCTGCCTTTCTTCCCTGTTTTGTGCTCTGACCGTACAGTGTACGCATCAGAAGCTCATCGGGGGGACTGCAGAACGTGCCTGCAGAGCTTAAGCTGTGATTTATGGGGGGTTTCATTTTATGATCACCAGCGAGGGGTGCATAGAAGTGAATTATTTCAGCAGTAGAATATTCAGTACATTTATGGGATTTCTTACTGCAATGAGTGCAAAACAGAGCAGCGATGCACATTGTTTTGGAAACATGGGCTGCAGGCAGTTCAGGCAGCCCTTGTTGCCAAAGCAAAGGGGAAATGCATTCGGATAAAAGCAGCCTTGTGGCCGAGGTACCAAAGGTGCCAATGTTTATAATGACTGCTAAAATGAAGGCGTTCCCAGAGCTGTGATAGGTGAGCATCCAGCCCAGTGCCTGCAGCTCAGTGCCCTCAGCTGTGTGCCGCTGGAGGTGCTGCCCTGGGAAGCAGCTGAGGAGCACTGAGGTGTGCTGCTGGGCTCCTCCTCCCCACATCGCTGCCCTCTGCCCTACTGTTACCTCTGAGTTTGTTTCACTGTGGGCAGACTTTACCAGGCCTCCCCAGCTTTTAATGCATGGAGCTGCTGCACTGGTGTGCTCTGCTGTGCCTACATCCCATGCACCTGCAGCTCCCCGTGCAGCTGCTCCCATGCAGGTCTGCAGGACAGGGCTGGAGGCAGACACAGTGCAGAGCCAAATGCAGCTCCGGTGTGAAATTTCAGCTGTTGCAGGCTGCCAGGCCGGGGCACTCAGCACAGCAGCACACAGAGGGACGCAGTGTGGTGCTGTGGATTCCTTCCCCAGCTCTGCACTGCCGGTGTCACCACCTTAGTGGAAGCGGTCTTCTGCATGGGCAGCCCAGCAGGCTCCTTACTGGATCCTTACTGGCTCCTTCCCAGCGCATCTGAAGGAGAGGGAAAAGCAGCTCTGCTCAAAGCGATCCCCAGACTTTGTTCGCTCGTAGGCTCTCAAGCAGTCTTCAGTTCCACGTACAGCCTTTACCTTCTGAAGCTTCCATTCCGTGCCCCACACGTGTTACCTTCTCTAGGGCAGCAGCAGAGCCTCCCAGCTCAGGACTGTTTTCCCTGTCAGTCACCAATTGTGTTTTACCTGTTGGTGCTCCAGACTTTGCCATTAAAGGAGGAAAGAACCTCCGCACAGAGCCTCACTGAGCACAGCGCAGAGTTCTGTGCGTTGAAACGCTCGCTGTGCTCCCGCAGTGCTGAGATGGGCAGCAGGCGGCACCGAGCCCCAGCACCGGCCCCGGGGAGGGCTGTGGGAGCAGGAGGTCTGTGTGTGTGCATGCAGGTGTTTGCCAGCGTGTTCCTGAGCCTTGATCTATTGCAAGCAGTGCGTGTGCTGTCCATGCTGCTCACACAGGGCAGGGCTGTGCAGGGATGGGGCAGGGGAGCAGCATGCAGTGCAAGCACTGAGGAGTGTTGGCAGCAGCTCTGGAGCTTTGGAAGAGCTCCACTCTCTGGGCAGACCCACGCTGCTCCCCACACCCCATTGCTTCCACTCTGTGGGTCACTGGGAAGCACTTATCAAATGTGAATGCCCATCTTTCCAAAGCGCTGCCCTGTTCAGAGAGGGATCTGAAATATTTTCAGTTCTCAGATCTGAGAAAAACGCGGCCTCTGCAGCTGAGCGGTTTCTTTTGCTCCTAAAATGGTGAACGTACACCGGTGCTGCTGTTGGAGAAATAGGAGGCGGTGGGGCTTTCCCAGAGGGTCGTGGCCCCCCGAGACCCGAGGCGGCTGGCTGGGAGCAGAAGGTTTGCGTGTCCATAAAGCAGCGCTGAGCTCCTGTCCCTGCTGGGTGCTGGGGCTGCAGATGGCTCCTCCGGCCTCAGCAGCAGTAAGAACCGAAGCACAATACGTGGTGCTCGCGGCTCAGGGGCCGCTTCCCAGCCGGCCATTGTTTGCTGCGTGGAAGGGTTGGGCTGTCGGTGACGCTGTGTGCAGCCGCGGCGGTCGCCCATTGACCCCCTGCTCACAAACCAGCCCTGCTGTGGGCTGCAGGACCCAGCGCCGCTCTGCCTGGGTGAACCCTGTGCCGGGATGCAAAGGCAGAAGTTGTTTGCAAGGAAAACGCAGCACATCACAAGAGCTGCCCTTGTCTCACTCGGTGCTCACTGCAGCGCAGCAGGGCACAGCGGCGTTGTTGGGGCTGCGTGTTGCACACTGTGCCACCGTGTTCCTCTCACAGTCCCACATCCAGGCCTCGCAGCGCCCAGCTGCCGTCCCGCAGAGCTGGCTGCGTAGCTCTGCTGCCGCTGCCCTCCTCCCTCGGCCCGGCCATGCGGGCCCCGCTCCGGCAGAGCAGCAGCATTCTCCTGGCTGCCTGCACTTCCACCATCCTCTCCTCCCTACGCCGCGTTCTGCCTTTGTCCCACGTTTCACCCCCTCCCCGCTCCGCGCTGTTTGCTCTGCACAGAGCCCCACGCTGCTGCTGCGGCACTGAGCGCCGTGTGTCCCGGCAGGGCAGAGCAGCGCTCAGCTCGGGGCGTTCGGCCCCGCAGCGCCCGCCCCACACACTCAGAGCGCCCTGGTGCCCTCGGAGCGGCGCTGGGTCCCGGCCCTGCTCCCCGCCTGCCTCCCACAGCCTTCCTTCCCGGCAAGGTTTGCTTCTTGACCCATATCTACAGCTCGGCTCGCCTCTCGTGGCTGTGCCGTTTTGTTTTCTGTTTGCTGCTTTTTCCACCAGGGAAAGAACGGAGGTTTCGCGGAGGCCCTCTGTGGAGTCGGACCCTCCTGCAGGATCTCAGCATGCGGAATTCCGCTGACTTTTCTACATATCTGCATGCGTGATGACCAGAGAAGCATTTTTAAAAGTAGCTCGGTGTCTCTTTCAGGGAGTTAGAAAGGAGCAGATTTATTCTCTGCTGCGCTGAGAATTAACTCTCTTTTCTTCCTTCTCCCTCTGCCCCCACTGGAAAGAGAGAGAATGTAAAAAAAGAAGAAAGGATTTACATTGTCGTCGTGATTGGCACAGTCTGTGAATGAGAGGTCATTTCATGTGGCTGTTTCTTTTCAAGCGCTCTTTTTTTCATGCACACTGTATTCAGGCTGGGAGCATTCTTTCTTTTCAAAGCTTCTCTGTCTGTCTCTCTCTTCCCCCTCCTTTATTTTTCATCCCTTTTCTTTACTTTTGCTGTCTTTTCATTCTGTTTTTCTCCTCCCCCTTGGGGCTCCATTTTTTCTTTCCTCTTTCCTCTATTCAGTTCCTTTTTTCTTTTCGCGTCTTTTTTGAATAGCTCTTCTATTTTCGGAGAGGAAAGGGACCGTGTAGAAGAGAAGTCGTTGCAGCAAGCAGGAACTTGAAAGTCGCTCTTTCCCTGTTTATTTCACTTAAAAGCAAAAAAAAAAAAAAAAAAAAGCAAAAAGCAAAAAAAAAAAAACAACCAAACTGTTTTGCAGGGAGGAGGGACGAGTGCCGCAGACCCCGCGCGGTGCGGGCAGCCCCGGCCGGGCAGGAGGGATCCGATCCGTGCGCCGGCATCGCTGCGCTCCGGTGCGGGCGAGTGGGGACATCCCAGGGCACGGCGCGGGGCCACGGCTCCGCTGCGCAGGTGGGGCGAGGCGCGGCCGGGGGGCTTCGAATGGAACACGAGCGCTGCGGTGCCCGCGGTGCGGTGCTGACGGCACTCGGGGCTGCGGGGCCGAGCTCGAGGGCTGCGGGCTCGGCGCTCCGTGTGGGGCTGCGGGCTCGCCGTGGGTCGCGGAGCCCCGGGGCGAAGGGCGCAGAGAGCGGCTGGCAGCGGCGGCTCGCGGCGGTGGCGCTCGGTGCCATGCGATGAGCTGCTGGCGGCACTCCGGCCCTCCCGTGCGCTGCCACGGCCCGCGGCCGTTCTCTCCCCGCCTGCTCAGAGCCAAAGCGGAAGCTGAGGGCCGCAGGAGCTCGGGTCAGGGCCGCCGGTTCTCCTTTGGCGTCGGAGGGGCGGGAGGACGGAGCGTGGGGACGTGGGGACGTGGGGACCGGGCTGCTGCAGGGCCGCTCCGTTTCAGCTGCAGAGCGCCGGGTAAAGGCGAAGCGGGAACGCAAAGCGCAGCACCGCACGGAACGTGGGCAGCGTGCGGGGCAGCTCCGATCGCCCAGTCCTGTACGGCCGTGGCACGAAACTGACGCCGGGCTCTGCCTTTGTCTGCGGGGCTGGGAAGCGCTCGGCTGCAGTGCTGCTCCCAGCGCGGCTGGGCGCTCGGGGAGCCTTGGGGTCCCAGGCAGCACCGGGGCCACGGCCGGTCACGGAGAGGATTCTTTTCTTTGTGAGATTCAAATAATCGTATCCCAGAGATAGAGGAGACGTAGGAGGAGATGAAAAGCGAGAGAGAAAGCAGGCAAGCAAAGGACAGAGGTTTGGAATACAGAGGGAGATTAGGAGATAGATGAAAGAGAAAGGAGAGAGATAAGAGGGAGGCAGAGGACAGATCCACAGCGCCCAGATAGAGGTTGCCAGGGAAACGGGAAGGATGAGAGTGGTGAAGAGGAGAGGAGAGGAGAGGAGAGGAGAGGAGAGGAGAGGAGAGGAGAGGAGAGGAGAGGAGAGGAGAGGAGAGGAGAGTGCTGGGGGGGAAGGGGCGCAGGGTGGATGCTCAGGGCTGGGCTGAGGGTCTCAGCAGGGGCTGTCTCAGGGTGCAGCCCTGCTCGGGCCACCTTCTGGCAGCCCTGTGCTGTGCTCTCCCCATGCTGTCATTGTTTGGGAATCAGCCCTCCTTCTCCTCCACCTGTGTGACCAGGAGCCCGATGGCTGTGAGCCAGTCAGTGATTGCTTTCCCCTCTGGGTGTGAGGATGGCAGTGAGACTGCTGGCAGATGTTGATAATGTGTGTTTTTAACATGGCCTGATGAGGAGGGGGTCGCTGCCTCCCTGACGCAGTGCCACGCAGACACACCGTCACTGTTTGCCCCAGCTGCTTGTGCCACCAAACGCAGTGCCTTCATCGCAGTGAGGGCTGGGGCTGTCCTTGGCTCTGGAACCTGAGCCCCATGAGGAGCCTGCACAGCTCCTCCACAGCCCCGTAGCTCCTTGCAGCGGATCAGCATGCGCCCAGCGCTGTTCTCTTTTCTCTACAGGACCTGCTACCACTTTCCCTTAGTGAGCCCAGTTAGGTGGCACCCAACTTGGGGGCACTGATGGAGTGAATTGAAATGTTGGCTTGATTTCTTTAAGAAGGCCAAGTTTACTTTGTCAGCAGCAGAATGACTGTCCTGTATGGGGACATGCTGGGGAGCAGAGAGCAGAAACCCCCCAGGGCTCCATTGCGCAGCTCAGACCGTGGGGACCTCACGAATCCTCCGGCCTCATGCAGAGCGGTGTCCAGTTGGGGTTGTAAATGACTGCAGTGATTCCTTGTGATTTTCAGAGGGGAAAAATGCATTTTATTCTGCTTAATATTTGTATGGATGCTGTAAGGAGGTTTTTTTTTTTATGGAAAAATCACGCACAGACCGAAAGATGAAAGGCTGACTTTTTTCCTTTATCAAACTTGATGGAAAGCTCTTTTAGAAGAGAAAGAAAATAAGCCCAGAAGTGCTCATGCAGATATTCGAGATCCAGCAATTAGCTGCTTGCTGCGGATGATGTGCACAGCCCCGGTGCCCCCCAGCGCAGCAGGGTCTGTGGGTATGGGGACACCCAAAGCTCTGGAGCAGCACAGAGGGGACAGGGAGCCCAGCAGGCACAGCAGCACAGGGGAAGGCAAAGAGAGCTCAGCCCGGACTGCGGGTGCTGCTGGCACTGCCTGCGGCTGTGGCTCAGGAGCTGCAGTGCACACAGCAGAACCAACGCGGCCTTTGCCCCCAGAGCACCGCAGCTACGGCGCGGGATGGGCAGCGTGGATCTGGGTGTCCCTGGAGCTGCAGAGAGGCACCGGTGTGCTTAGGGGAGAAGTGGACAAATGGCTGTAGCGGGGGATTTTTGCAGAGATATTTCCTGGAAGAGTGATGGCTTTGCTGGAAAGCGGAGTGATGAAATTTGTGCAGCTGTTTGCTGGCACTCAGGGAGAGGCAGGCTGAGAGCAGATGTGGGGCGGGCAGTGTGCTGCAATGAGGTGTCATGGGGGAACCAGGAGTGGTCAGGGGTGCGCTGGTGCAGAGCCGTTCTGGATCAGGCCTGTGCCTGTGCCACACAGAGCTCTGTGCACACAGGGTACAAGCTCATGTGCCTGGTGGTGCTTTCCTGCTCGCAGCGGGCACTGTTGCAGCTGTTTGTCCCTCTGCAGGGGTGCCTCTTCCATGGCCGGGTGGAGTTCAACCATTCTGTCCTTCCTGTGCCCTTCTGGTGCTGGCCTGGAGCAGTGCTAGGATGGGTGCTGGACTGTGGGATCACCTCCCTCCCCAGTGCAGCACTGCAGTGCGGCTCTGCACCCAGAGAGCCCCTGCTGCGTGCACGTGGAGCTGTGGGCGCTGCTCCCAGCCCAGCTGGTGCGCTGGGGAACGGCACTGCTGGCCCATGAGAGCCACAGGGAAGTGTGAGGGGGAAGTGACACATCAGCGTCCCTCCGGCTGCCACTTCTCCCTGCTGTGGTGCTGTGCAGCTGCGCCGGCAGCTCTGTGGCTGCTGTGGCCGTGCTCTCTTCTGAGCAGCAAAGCTCGCTCACATACAAGAGCTTCAATGTCTGACAAAGTGCAAAGGGTCCTGTGTGACACAGGCCTGTATTTAGTGCTGGGAGCACAGAGAGCAGCTCTCATCCCCTTGCTTGGAGTGCTGCAGAGGAGGATCTGTCACTGACCTTCTTCTGAAAGCCTCTGGTTATTGGCGATGTTTGGTTGTTTGCTTTTCTCAGGCACGTGAGTGCTGGGAGCTGTGTGTGCAGCTGCTCCCCGTCACAGTGCTGTGCCATGGAGGAGCAAAGCTGTCCCCACTGCTGCTCCAGCTCTGCTCACCGCGACCCGTCCTGCCCCGCTGGCTGCAGGGGGCAGAGCCGCTGCCCCAGGTGATGAATGGGGTATGATAAGTGGCTTTGGAGAAGTCAACCCTTGGGTAAAGCGTGATCCAAATGGACTGGAACAGACATTCAAGTGAGAAATAGTAATTGCTGCACTGCTCCGCAAATGAAGGAAGAGAGCAAAATCCCAACCGGATCTGAGCAGCTTTTCCTGCTTTCCGTCTCCCCCCGCCTGCACAAACAGAGGGGACCCGGCCTTCCTCCCCAGGGAGCTCCTGTTGTGTGCAGCTTCCTCCCTGCAGCACGAATGCACAGCTCTGGGAGCCGAGTTCCTTCCGGGAAGCTGCTGCCCGCTGCGAGGCGCCCCGAAGCCCCGGCGCTGCGCTTCCCATCGCAGCATCCACACCGCTTTGCCCGGCCCTGCCCCGACTGCAGCTCTGCTGCAGGGATGTTGAGAGCCTGATGGGGGGGTCAGACAAGGAGGGTGATACACAGCCCGCGGTTGCTGCTCTCCAGCCCCATAGGTGCTCCTAGGACTGTGACAGCATCTGGCTTAGGGTTTATCCCTGTTTCACCTCCCCCATAGGGCTCCTCTTTGTTGCAGCTGCGGAAATAATTCCACTGAGCAGGACGTCCCCCCACAGGAGGAAGCTGCAGCCTCCTGCTCACCCAGGGCGGCCGTCCCGTTTCTGCCTGCCTGCCCCGGGGATGGGCCCTGCTGGGGGCTGTGATCCCACACAGCAGAACGCCCACATGTCCCCACGTGGTGGCTGTGTTCCCCACCAGCATGCTGCTCCCGCCGCCAGATGCCTGCTGCTTTAAGCAGCTCTCCCACTTCTCTCTCCCTCTTCCTCTTTTGCTTTGTGATCCTCCCTCGGCGTCTCCCATCATTGCTTCTCGCAGCCGGGATCATCACAGTGTGGGCCGGCCGCGGGGCTCTGGTGCTCCCCGCCCCTCCTTGCTGCAGGGCTGCTCCCGGTGCAGCACAGAACCTCCGCCCGGGGAGGAGCGGCTGCTGCTGCGTGGGCTTCCTCGGGGAAGAGCAGGGTGAGGAGGAGAGCCACAAGGCTGTTCCTTTGCCAGGGACGCTCAGCAGCAGTGGGAACTGAACAGAGGTGCTTTGGGGCACGGCTGTGCGGTGCTGGCAGTGATCACTGCTGTGTGTGGCACTGCTCATCCCCTGCTCTGGGGCTGGGCACTATTTCCATTGGAGCGATTTGCTCAGAGGATCCTGTGCTGCCAACAAGCCCGTGCCGGCGGTTCTGTCAGCCCGTCCCACTGTGCTGCGCTCCTCCCCGCACAAATGAGCATCGCTCTGTGTCAGTTGTGAGCAATGCTTTGACTTTCTTCCCGGAAGCAGATGGAATTAAACAGCATGAGGAGTCCCGCAGAAGCCTCCAGAGGGCAGCTGGGATGCTCTGCACGCTGAGTTTCAGTGCATCCTGCTCTGCAGGCAGCGTTAGGTTGGGATGAGCCCCTGAATTGCGTGGGATTGTGTCAGTGGGAACGGCTGCGTGGGGGTCTGCACCGGGTGGGAGGGAGCACTAACAGCCGTCCCTCTCCTCCCGCAGCCATGACCGCATAGGGCGCAGGGATGGATCGTTTCAGCGAGTGTGGGACGCAGACGGACGCCGTGGTGGTGCTGTCCCTGGCACAGGCTGCGGTGCTGGGCTTGGTGTCCGACAATGAGCTGCTGGGGGCCACCGTCAGTCCCGCCGGCTTCTTCCCAGGGCTGGGGGGCGAGGGAGAGCCCGACATCACGGCAGAGCCCGAGAGCGAGGGGACGGCGCCAGACGGGCAGGATGACGAGTCCCTGGAGGCAGAGTGCTCCCCGGAGAAGCACGCGCGCAGGAGGAAGCGGCCCCCGGTGAGGCTGCTGCCCAAGGTGAAGCGCGAGGAGGCGGAGGCGGAGGTGTTCGAGGTGGCCGCGCCCGGGGAGGACGAGGCCGAGCCGCAGCGCGGCGCCCCGCCCGCCCCCCCCCCCGGACCCCGTGCCGGAGCCCAGCGGCGCCGTGAAGATGATCGACCTCGGCGCCTTCAGCAGGAAGCCCCGGCGCCTGCGGCACCTGCGCCGGCACACGCGCCAGCAGCCGCACGGCCGCGAACCCGACCCGGCGCAGGGCGGCGGCGCAGACGCCACGCGGACGCCGTGCGCCTTCGAGGCGGGAGCCGCGTCCCCCGGGGAGCCCGAGGCTCCCGCGTCCCCCGAGCGGGTGAAGAGCGAGCAGGGCTTCGCGTGGCAGGAGCCGGGTGAGCTGGAGGCGGATGCTGCGGGCGGCAACAGCGAGCACAGCAAGAAGGCTCAGCTGGACCGACTGGACATCAACGTGCAGATCGACGACTCGTACCTGGTGGAGGCGGGGGACCGCCAGAAGCGCTGGCAGTGCCGCATGTGCGAGAAGTCCTACACCTCCAAGTACAACCTGGTGACCCACATCCTGGGCCACAACGGCATCAAGCCGCACTCCTGCCCGCACTGCAACAAGCTGTTCAAGCAGCCCAGCCACCTGCAGACCCACCTGCTGACCCACCAGGGCACGCGGCCGCACAAGTGCGAGGTGTGCAGCAAGGCGTTCACGCAGACCAGCCACCTGAAGCGGCACATGCTGCTGCACACCGACATCAAGCCCTACAGCTGCCGCTTCTGCGGCCGCGGCTTCGCCTACCCCAGCGAGCTGAAGGCGCACGAGGTGAAGCACGAGAGCGGCCGCTGCCACGTCTGCGTGGAGTGCGGGCTGGACTTCTCCACGCTCACCCAGCTGAAGCGGCACCTGGCCACGCACCAGGGCCCCACGCTGTACCAGTGCCTGGAGTGCAGCAAGTCCTTCCACTACCGCAGCCAGCTGCAGAACCACATGCTGAAGCACCAGAACGTCCGGCCCTTCGTCTGCACCGAGTGTGGCATGGAGTTCAGCCAGATCCACCACCTCAAGCAGCACTCACTCACACACAAGGTAGGTGCCGCGCAGCACGGAGCGCCCGGGCTGCTGCCTTGCCGTGCCCGGAGACGTGTTGGCCGCAGAGGGCGCCAGGGTGCCTGCAGCCCTTGTCAGCCCCGAGCCGGGGGGCAGCAGGCGGCCACCGCAGCGCAGCGCCCGCTCCGTGCCGGGCAGCTCAGCTCGGCTCCCCGCTGCGCTCACCACTTCCCGCATGCCTGCAGGGCGTGAAGGAGTTCAAGTGCGAGGTGTGCGGGCGCGAGTTCACGCTGCAGGCCAACATGAAGCGGCACATGCTCATCCACACCAGCGTCCGGCCCTACCAGTGCCACATCTGCTTCAAGACGTTTGTGCAGAAGCAGACGCTGAAGACGCACATGATCGTGCACTCCCCGGTGAAGCCATTCAAGTGCAAGGTACCGCGGGGCACCGGGGGAGGCCGGGGACGGCGCCTGGCACACTGGGTTCTGCGAGTGTGGAGGCTGCAGAAAGGGCAGTGGGAAAGGAAAGGTGTGGGAGGTTGGTGGGAGGGCGGGCAGCCCCGCTAGGGATCAATGGGGAGCCATCGGGGCCCCCTGCGGTTTGAGGTCCGTTCTGCACAGCCGCACCCCAAGGCTCTGCTGGGCTTTTTGCTGGGACTGGGGGCTGCGGGATCCCGGTAACCGCAGACCACTGCTGCAGGTCTGTGGGAAGTCCTTCAACCGTATGTACAACCTGCTGGGCCACATGCACCTGCACGCGGGCAGCAAGCCCTTCAAGTGCCCCTATTGCTCCAGCAAGTTCAACCTGAAAGGCAACCTGAGCCGGCACATGAAGGTCAAGCACGGCGTGATGGACATCAGCCTGGACAGCCAAGGTAGGTGTGGGCCGTGCTGGAGCTGTGCTGGGCTCTGTGTGTTGCAGACTGGGAGCTGTGCTCACTGCTGGCTTGCTGCAGGAGCGGGACCGAACCACAGTGCCCATACAGATGCTCCTTGGGTGCCGTGGTGGGGTGGGGGCCGCTGTGGGGAGAGCAGAGCCGCAGAGCCCAACAGGCACGGGGCTGATTCTGGGTTGTGTGTGCTGTGCCTAGATCCCATGATGGACCTGTCGGGGGCTGAGCACACAGAGCTGGACGGGCAGCAGGAGATGGAAGACTACGAGGAGGAGAACTCGTACGGCTATGAGGGTGTGGGGAACCCCCCAGACGATGGCGCACTGGCAGAGCAGGCCATGAAGGAAATGGCTTATTACAACATGTTGTAGCAGGGAGGGCGGGTGGCCCGGGGTGGGCGGGGGGATGGCGAAATGGACCCAGCATGTGAGAGAACTGCTGCTGGGATGCAGTGCTGCTGCAGGGGGGTGAGCAGGGGGCAGGCAGGGACATCCCTAAAGCACGGCTGGGCACAGGGCAGGGAGCCTGGGAGAGCTCTTGCCTTCATGAGGTCATTCCTGCTGGGGGCCCGTTCTCCCTAAGCCTCTGGATAAGGAGTGCCCTCCTACCCGGTGCCCTGCCACCCCTTTGTCCCTCACACCTCAGTGGTGGCCGGACCCTCGCCACGTTCCTCACCCTCAGCCCTGTGTGATGTACTTGAAGCTGGCAGGCTGCATCCCAGCAGACAACGAGCATCACTCCTGATCCTACCTCCCGGGTCCCCGCTCAGCTGTGCCGTGCCATGCATCAGCCTGGCATCTCCTGCATGGAGACCAGCGCTGCACCGCCCCGCGTTCCCCAGCTCCCCACAGCCCAGAGCAGCTCCTGTTGCTCTGGCACCGGCCGGGAGCTGGTACGGGCAGAGCTGGGGCAGGCCACGAGAGGCCACAGGGCACACACACAAAGAGTATTTTCTTACAAACTAATTGCAAAGCTCAGCGGAAGCAGCAGCTCTGAGTACAGAGTGGCTTTGGTGAGCAGTGTATTTAAAGGAAGGCAAACCCTGTTCAACTTGAGCAAATGATGGTATTTTGAAAGTAATTTATTTTTTTCAGACGTGCCGCGTGGTTGGATTGATCTTTTCACTGAGTTCCGCTTCCCTCAACCAGTGTTCTTTGTAAACCTGTGTAATGTGTGTGATCTGTGGAGCTCTGCGGGGCTGCAGGGGCAGCGTGGGCCGGGTGGGGGTCCCACACCCACAGCAGCTGCTCTGCTGCACCAATGCTGCACACTGCTGCCGTGTGAGCACCTCTGGGCTGCAGGCAGGAGTGTGCCCTGGAAATGCAGGCCTGGGGGGGGGGCTGCGGGCCCCTCCTGCCCTGCGGTGGGAGCGGGCTGCAGGGCTGCCCTTTGGTCGTGGCACAGCCCAGGACGCTGCACCCCCATCCCCGGGGCACACAGTGGTTGCATCCTGCAGCGCAGAGGGGAGCGGGCCGGCACCCAGAGCCGAGGGGCAGCCGTGTGCTGACCTCACAGCGTGCAACCCGTCACCACCCTGCCTGCTGTCCCTGCACCTGGAGCCTCCCACTGTGGCTCAGCAACTCCTCCAGCCCAGCCCCCTCCCCCAGCCCAGCCCCCCGTGCCCACCCACATCCCCACATCTACCTCTGTCCCGTTACCAAAAAGCACCGCACCCCGCGCCACGCTGTGCCGGAGAGCCGTTGGGGTGCAGCCTGCGCTGCGTCTGCAGAGTGGTTGGCCCCCCGTGCAAAGCCCTACTGTGTTTATTTTTGTCTATCTCCTCGGTTGGAAGAGTTGTTCAGCAATAATTCTAAATAAATGAATTTAAATTCTTTAGCTGCTGCTGCCTGCTGTGCCAGGAGCGCATGGACCGCCCTGCACACCACGGGCCGGGATGTGTTTAATGGCCATTTGGCACCACGAGGTCAGAGGTTACATAAATTACAGCACAGTGAAGGACAGCCCCCCCACACCCCTTCCTACAACCCCCCCTAGAAACGCTTTAAAAACACACGTAAGAAAATGGGTTATAAAAATGAGGGAACGTTCCTGAGCCGTGTGGAGGAGCTGCAGGTGCCGCTCGCAGGGTGTTAGCAGTGAGGTAAAGGCGGGCGGCACCTGGGGGGTCCTCTACTTTTTGCCCAGGGCCTTGTCCAGGTTGTTCCTGATGGCATCCAGGAAGTCGGTGGTGTTTACGAAGTGCTCGTTCAGCTTCACGCTGAGGGAGAAGGGCAAGGAATGGGAATCCTGCCCCCCAGCCACGGCCACAGCCACAGCCAGAGCTGCCGCCCGGTGCAGTGCCAGCCCTAAATAGCTGCCTGCTGCCTCCCGGCACGCACTGCCCCCCTCCCCCCCCCGCAGCCACGTACTTGGCCAGCCCATGGATGCAGCCCGCCAGGTCCTTCGTCATCGTCCCACTCTCCACGGTCTCAACGCAGACCTTCTCCAGCGTCTGAGCGAACCTGGGGGCAGCGCGCTCAGCAGCAGCCGTGGCCCAGCACGGGTCCCCACGTGCCACACGGGGCAGCCCCGGAGCAACCCCCCCCTGCCTCACACCACTCACTTGACCAGCTCCTGGTTGCCATCCAGCCTGCCCCGGTGCTGCAGCCCGCGCGTCCAGGCGAAGATGCTGGCGATGGGGTTGGTGCTGGTGGGCCGCCCCTGCAGGCAGACAGCCCCCACTCAGCGGTCGCCCCGTGACACCTCACTCAGGGACCCCTCAGGGCGCTCACCCACCTTCTGGTGCTCCCGGTAGTGCCGTGTGACGGTGCCGTGTGCCGCCTCCGCCTCAATGGTCTTCCCATCGGGGCACACCAGCACCGAGGTCATCAGCCCCAGAGAGCCAAAACCTACGGCAGGACGGGGTCAGGATGGGACGGGAGCAAGGAACCCCACCGGCCCCAAAGCTGCCAGCATCACCTTGGGCCAGGATGTCCGACTGCACGTCCCCGTCGTAGTTCTTGCACGCCCAGACGAAGCCACCCGAGGACTTGAGCACCTGTGCCACCATGTCGTCGATGAGCCGGTGCTCGTACCAGATCTTCAGCTTGTCGAACTCCGTCTTGTAGTGCCTGCAGCAGCGCAGTCAGCGGCACCGTGCCGGCACAGGGTGCCCACCTCGCAGCCCTGCCCGGCCCCACGCCGCCCTGCCTGCTCCATACTTATCAAAGATATCCTGGAAGATGTCCTTGAAGCGTCCGTCGTAGGCCTTCAGGATAGTGTTCTTGGTGCTCATGTAGAGTGGCCACTTCTTCTGGATGGCGTACTGGAAGCAGCTGTGCGCAAAGCCCGAGATGGACTGCAAAGGACACGCGGTGCTACACTCAGTAGGGACCCCGGGCTCCCCACCAGCCCCACGGCACCCCAGGACTCCCCCGGCAGCTCCCCGGTACCTCATCTGTGTTGTACATGCCCATGCCCACGCCGCCGCCAGGGAAGTTGAACACCTCCCACTCCTTCGCCCCACTGCCATCCTTCGGCGTGAAGACCATCTTGAAGGTCCCAGACTTGTTCACCACGAAGTCGGTGGCTTTGTACTGCGTGGGGTCGCGTGTGGGTATGGGGCCAGGCAGCAGCAGCCCCCCAGCCCCACAGCGCCGTGCTCACCTGGTCACCGTGGGCGTGCCGACCGATGGTGATGGGCTGCGTCCAGCCAGGCACCAGGCGTGGGATGTTCTTGCAGATGATGGGCTCCCGGAACACCGTCCCACCCAGGATGTTCCGGATCGTCCCGTTGGGGCTCTTCCACATCTTCTTCAGTTTGAACTCTGCGAGGTGCAGCAGTGAGGCACGGGGTGCTCAGCCAGCGCCACGCAGCGCAGCACGGCCCTCCTGGCCCCTCAGCTCCCTTGTGCCGTGAGCAGCTGCCAGAGCCCCGTGCCAGCAGCACAGCGCCCAACTCACAGCCAGCCCTGTGACACTGCGGTCCCGCATCCTCCCCCCAGTCCCTTCCCACCTTCCACCCTGGCCTCGTCGGGCGTGATGGTGGCACACTTGACGGCCACGCTGTACTTCTTGGTGGCCAGTGCCGAGTCGATGGTGACCTGATCATCCGTCTTGTCCCGGTGCGGCAGCCCCAGGTCAAAATACTTCAGCTGCACGTCCACGTTGGGCAGGATCAGCTGAGGGGGGAGGGTCAGAGCAGGGCTGTTCCGGAGCAGCACAGTGCAGCGCTGTACGGCCAAACCCGGCCCCCCTTCCCCCTCCCCCCCGCGTGCCGGAAGCCGCGCAGTGCGCACCACCTGCTTCCTGCGGGGAACGGGGGCCGCTGTGCACCGCAGCTCCGTACCTTCTCCTTGATGAAGGCCCAGATGATGCGCGTCATCTCATCGCCGTCCATCTCCACCACCGGCTTGGCCACTTTGATCCGCCTGTCGGCATCTGGCGGCAGCACGGCGTCATGGGGCACCGCGTGGGGACGAGCCTCACGTGGGGCCGGGTGCGCTTCAGGTGCAAAGCGCCAGACGGGGCCGGGAGCAGGCTCGGTGCAAGCCTCCATTGGGGCACGATGGGTCGGAGCACAAAGCCCCCACCCGACCCGGGGTACCGGGGCTGAAAGGCTCCGGTCTGGACGCGGGTCGGGGCGCCGGGCGTCGGGGCTCACCTCTCACTGGGGTCCCACCTCTCACTGGGGTCCCACCCGTGGCCCCACCCACGGCCCAGACGAGGTGGGAGCACCGTGAGCTGCACAACCCCACCCGTCTGGGAGCGGCTCCGGGTGCAAACCGCGCTCAGGACGCGGGTGCAACACGAAGGGCAAAACCCCACGCGGGATCGGGACGTGGCCCGGGGCAAACCCTCGGGGCCACGAACGCAGCTGGGTGAGGGCGCAGCCCCCCCCCCCCCATCCCGTCCTCAATCCGGGTCGCTACGGCCCGCGGGGCGAAGTGCCGGGCGGGGCCGCCTGCACACGGTGTTGGGGCCGGGCCGTGCCGAACCGCTCCGAACCGCGCCGCGTCCCCTCCCCGCACCCCTCCAACCCGCGCCCTCCCCGTCCCAAAGGACGCCCCTCTGCCCCCCCCGAGGTCACCGCACTCACAGTGCCGCCGCTGCCCCGAGGGTCCGAGCGCGGTGCAGATGGCGGGGGGCGGGCAGCGGGACAGCCCGGCGGCGCGGCTCAGCGCCGGGACAGCGCGGAGGCAGCGGGCGGCCATGGCGCGGCGCGACGGGGCGGCGGTGGCGGCAGAGAGGGGACGCGGTTCGCTCCGCCCCGGGGCGGCGCGTAAAAGTCTGCGCCCGGCACCCCCGCGTTGGGCCCCGCACGGGACGAGGGGAGGTGGGGGTGTAAGCCGTTGCCGCCCCCATCCCACCGCCCACCCCGTATCCCTGTGGGGTGCATCAGGAGAAGCCCCGGGTGGAGATCCTAAGGGCGTAAGCTGACCCGTGGTGCGCAGCGGGGTGCGCTTAATGCGGGCCACGAGCGGTGCCAAGGCACAAGGTGACCGGGCGGGGATCGGCTGTTAGCGCCGCGTGCTGTGGCCCCCGGGCTGCGTTCATCCCCCTCCTGCTCCGCGGAGATACTGGGGGGCTTGGCACAGTCTGGCTGCATACGGTGGTAGGGCACACAGGGTGCAGCGGGCGCGCTGCGTGTCCCCGTGCCCTTGTGGGGGCTGGGGGGGACGTGGCGCCTGCACATCTGGGGACGTGCTGCCAGCCCAGCCCACAGAGGGCACCGAGCTTTCCCTATATAGGAGCGAGCGATCCAACACGTGATGTGGGCACCGCACCAAGCGGGACGCAGCGCTGCTGCTC
This sequence comes from Lagopus leucura, assembly GCF_019238085.1. Classification (NCBI taxonomy): domain Eukaryota; kingdom Metazoa; phylum Chordata; class Aves; order Galliformes; family Phasianidae; genus Lagopus; species Lagopus leucura. The sequence continues at coordinate 19,301 of NW_024963757.1, forward strand.
TGCCGAGCTCTGACCGGACTGAGCCTGGCACGAGGGACGCCGTGCCCCACAGACACCCCGCAGCGTGCCCACGGCCGGGCTGCGCAGGGCGTGGAGGCTTGCTGTCCCTCTGCTCGGGCCAGCGGGAGGCTTTTTTTAGCCACGAAGGCTGGGCAGATCCCACTTTGGGAAGCGGAGCTGAACAACAGGCGGCCCCGAGCAGAGGGGCGGCAGGGAGGAGGCGGGGGGGTGGGGAGGGAGAGGCAGGACCGGGCACAGTGACGTCCGCTGGCTTTAACATTAACCAGAGCTGCGGACGGCGGGCTGCCAGCTGAGGGGGGCTGCGAGCTGCGGGGGCCACGGCTCCAGTGCAGCGTGGGGGACTCGGAACCCCAACATACCCACTGCAGCTCAGCTGCGCACAGCCACGTGGCCGGCACCGTGGGGCTGCCCCATGGCAGGGTGTTGGCGTCGTGGGAAGGATCTGGGGGCCGCCCCACGGCCGCAGCGCTGCCCCCCCCGCCGCCCTGCGGTCAGTGACCTCGTGGCAGGGACGAGGTCAGGGCAGCGCGGCCCCGCTGGGGAGCGGCCATGTGGCACCGTCCCAGGAAGGACGGCCTCCCAACAAAGGAGAGCATAGTTGGCTGGAGCAGCTCTCCACAGCTGGGTGGCCCCAGCAGGGTCAGCGTGGGCTGCCGAGGGCGGGGGCCACACTCCAGCGCTGCTTGGAGAGCAATGTGTGCCAGGGGATTCTGACAGCTGTGGTTTGAGGGCCCCAGCAAGGAATAACGGGGCTGGTGGAGGCGTGTGTCATCTGTGCCCCTCCACAGCCCCCACAACAGCCCCGCAGCACACCCTGCTGCACCAAAACCTGAGTCCAGGAGCAGCTGGGGCCACGCAGGGCAGCACAGCAGCTCCAGGAACATTGTGACAGCGGCACAGCAGCCGGGCTGCCAGGGCTTGGTGGCGCAGCAGGCAGATGGCAGCACTCCGGGACGTGGCACAGCTGAAAATGCGAATGGAATGGCAAGGATGAGGAGCCCCCGGAGGTGTGGGGCTGAAGCTGGCAGGCTGCATGTGGTGCTTGGCTCCATCAGGGCTGTGCTGTTGCCGCAACTCTGCTCAGGGGCTGTGGGGGCTCAGCACCCAGGACCCCCATGCTGGGCCACCCCAAGCACCCACTAAGACTCAGGGAGACTCCAGCAGCCCTGCTCACCGGCAGCACTTGGCCAGCAGCCTCAGGCTGTGCGTGGCTCTGGGCAGACACCAGCAGCCACACGCTGCCCCAAAGGCCCGGAGCCACGCAGCAGCGCCAGGACCTCACGGCAATGCCTGCAGCCCCAAGCACATCCCCGTCGTCCGTGCACCCGCCATACATCGCCAACACCTCTGCCTCTGGGGCTGCCCGAGAGCAGCTCCTCCCTGGAAGCACCCACAGAACCGCTCCCCATTCCCCGCGGCTCTCACGCAGCGCTGCGCGGGGAGCAGCACCATCCGGGGCCGACGGCACCGCCGCACCGGGACCCCCCCTGTCCCACACAGCCCCCCAGTTCCGCCTCCTCTCCCCGAACCCGAGCCGGGCGGACGGCGGCGGCGCTGCCGGCGGTGTTGAGCCGCGGGGAGGGGCCGGGCGGGGCGGCCCTTTGTTGCAGGCGGCGGGCGGAGCAGACGGAGCCGCCCCTCACCGCCCCGCACCTCTCCGCGCCCCCCGCGGGCGGGGAGCCCCGGAGCCGCCCCGCGCTGCAGGCGGGATCCGCGCCCCGAGCCGGTAAGCGGCGTGCGGGATGCGTGTGTGTGTGTGCAAGGGAGGTGTGCGGGGGGATGCGTGCGTGTGTGTGTGTATGTGTGTGCACGCTGCTGGGCGGGCGTTCATGTGCTGCCGTGCAGCGCCTGTGTGCGGGGTGGGGGGGCGCGTGTGTGTTCGTGCACGGGAGGTGTGTAACGGGGGGTGCGCTTGGATGGGGATCCCCGCAGATGCGTGTGCACAGCGGCAGCGGCTGCACAGAGCTTGCAAGAGCCGTGGGGGTGGCAGAGGGCCTGCGTGTGTGCAAAGGCGTGTGCAATGCGTGCAGGGTGTGCGTGCACACAGCGCGTGGTGCAGGGGCACTCGGGCCGCGTGTGGGGACTGCTGCCCGCAGCAGCGTGGGGCTGCACTCATTGGGGCGCTTCCAGGTGTTTGCAGTGTGGGGCGTGTGCCTCCTGTGAGCACCGTGCTGTGTTTACATGCATGTGGGGCTGCGTTCTGCACACTGCCTGCCCCAGGAAGTGCACACACAGCGTTATGGCCGCGTCTGGGGCGGCTGTGAGGAGCTGCGTGTGCTCTGTCACACGTGGGACGTACGTGTGCGTCGTGTCCCACCTGTGTGAATGTGTGCAGAGCAGGACGTCTGCATGCTGTGCACACGCTGCGTGTGCAGACACCACACTGATGGCGTTCAGTGCCACAGCAACCACGGGGCTTCGAAGTGGTGGGGGACAGCTGGGGCCACGCAGGTTGTGGGGTCTCAGTGCCTCCGACGTTTGCTCCCGCAGTGCCGTGTCTGCTCTTAGATTCCAGGAGCCCCTCTTCCTGCTGTGCCTGCGGGGGGCCGAGGAGAGCAGCGCTGGTTTGGGCTCTGCAGGGCCGAGGGTGGCCAGGGAGGGGTCACGCATCCCTGCACCGGGACCCCCTCCTTCCCGCACCCTGCATGCAGCTCGGAGCCGCCCCATCCCCGCCCCCGAGGGGTGTACGGTGCTCCGGTTCCCAGGCCACACGCGCTGCCGGGTGGGCGCTGGTTCCAAGCGGGGCCTCTCTCTGCTGCCATCCGGGCGCAGCAGAGCAGAGAGGGCCGGCGTGCTGCCGCCAACCCATCCCGCGCGGCCGCGGCTGCAGGCCTGAGGAAGCCCCGTTTCATGGAATGCACGCTTGGGGCCGCCAGCAGAGCAGCTGAGCCGGGAGGATCTGTGCGCGCATCGGCATCGCTCGGCACGGCTGCAGGTGTGCGTGATGCGCGCTCCCGCTCCGCACGCACAGCCGAGGGGGCGGCGCGGGGTCCCGCGGGGCGGCTCCAGGCTGTCTGGCAGCTCCAGGGGGAGCCGAGACGGGGGTGCGCGCGACATCCCCGGTGACGCGGGGCGGGACGAAGGGCCGCACGTGGGCTGCATCCGAGCCGGCGATGCGCCCGCACCGTGCCGAGCAGGGCCGGAGCACGCAGGGAACAGCAGCGTGGCGCGGCCTCGCGTTGGCTTCCGAGGGAGCGGAGGGCTTCAGCGTGGGAACTCGGTGCGAACACCGCGTCCCCCCCCGCAGCTGACCCTGGGCCGCGGGTTTGGCTCTGCCCAGCCTCGCACCCCGAGCTGTTGCCCCGTCTCCACCGCTGCAGCCGGTGCCGGGCTGACACGGCCGTGTACAGGCAGGGCGGGCGGGCAGGCACGCACGCACGCACGCACGCACGCACATGCCCGAGCGGGGGGCGCGGAGCCGCGGGTGCCCCCCGTGCTGGCACTCTGCGTGGGCAGGCGGAGGAGATAAATGGGAGCTCGGCGTAAACAGGCCGGGCTGCCAGCAGCGGGCTGCGGGGCCGTTCCAGCAGCGCTTAAAGGCGCAGGCTCCGGGCTCGCTCCTGCTCCGCTCGCTGCCCTCCCGGGGCACCCTGCCCCTGTGTCCCCCGGCCCACCCTTCCCGCATGGCTCGCGCTGTTGCGGGCCGTCGTCCCGGGGCTCCGGGCGCCGCGCTGCGGCAGCCACACGTGGGCGATGCCCGGGTCCGCGGAGCCCCGCGGGGACCCCCACGGTGCCGGGGGACGGCGCTGCGGGGGCAGCGGCAGTGCTCGTACCCCACGCAGCGTGACGCTGCCCCGCTCCGTGACGCAGAACGCGTCCCGTCGGTGGCACTTCCCGGGCAAAGGGTGCTGATAAGGCGGCGGGGTGGAGCCGGCCGGGCCCAGGAAGGGACAGCGAAGCGGCGGGAGCGGGAGGAGAGCCGGGACGCGGAGCGACGCTGCCCCGGCCCTGGGCGCCAGGTATGGCCCCACAGCGGGCAGTGCGGGTGAGCGGGGAGCAGGGACGGCGCGGGACACGGTCCGGGGAGGGTTCGCCCACGGTCCCGCTGGGGGTGGCCGTGGCCGAGGGGTGCGGGGCCGGGGCGGCCGAGCGAGCAGCGGGGAGATGAACCCCGAGTACGGGAGGGGGCGGCGAGCCCGGCCCCAGGAGAGCTGCCGAGGAGACCCTTTCCCCTTTCCCCTCGTTGCCATGGCAAAACAAGCAGCTGTCATTAATAACCGATTGCTATGGCAACCGCTGGACGAGCGCGGCGGTTCTCCGGGGGTCTGCATGTGCTTCGGCAAGAGCCCCTCATTCTGGCATAGGCCCGCACGGCTCGGGGCTGGAAGCGGCTCTGCGGTACGGCTCGACCGTACCCCGCACGCACCCAGCCGGGGCCGTGCCAGTCCCCCCGGGGACGGACCGGTGGGGAGGCGGAACGGTGTCCCGCACTGCCGGCTGCTGCCGCGGCGGACACCGCTGCTCGCAACCTTTAACCGTGGGACGGGCCGGCACGGCCGCTCCAGGGATGCTGTCGTTCTCCGGGCGCAGCAGCGAGCGCCGGGCCGAGCAGAGCCCCGCGGCTGCAACTCGCGGGGCGGCGCAGACGGTGCAAACGCACGGAGGGGCTCGGGAGCAGCGGCGCTCCCCACACGGCCCCGCTCCGCCAGCGGCCCCGGGACGCGCTGCTGCTGGAAGAGCCGCGCGGGGGCGGCCCCGGCGTGGGGGCTGCCGGTGCGCGGGACGGCCGTGCCCTCCCGGCTGTGGCCAGCTGCTCGGTGGGAGCGGGGCCCGCCTGGGGAAGCTCACGGCACCGGGTGCCGCGGGCGGGGCTCCGCCTGCTCTCTTTCCCCGGTTCGGGTCCCGCCGGGGTGGGAGTGCGGGCTCTGCGGAAGGCGCCCGCGCTCGGTTCGCCCGTCGCCCCGTGCCGGTGGCCGCGCGTGGCGGGCCGGGAGCCCCGCGGGTCGGGGCGGGGCGGTGCCGGGCCGGGGGCGGAGCCGCGCCGTGCCGAGGGCGCCGAGCGCGCCGCTGAGCCCCTTCTCTCCCCGCAGGTCTGCTGTGCCCGGGGCGGCTTCGCGGGACGCGGCGGAGGCCCGGCCCGGCCCGGCTCGGCTCGCCATGGTGCCGCGGCCGGCGCTGCCCGTCCTGGCGCACTCGGTGCTGGCGGCGCTGCTGCTCTCGGCGGCGCAGGAGCCCGTGCCGCGGGTCAGTCTGCCCTATGGTGAGTGTCCGCCATGAGGAGGGGTGGGCTTGGGGCCGCCCGACCCCCCGCGCCCGATGGTCCCCTCGGGGGGCGGGGAGCCCCGACGGCGGGCGCTGCCCCGCGCGTCCCGCGGTACCGCAGACCCGGGGGTTGCGGGCTGCCCTCGCCCGCTGGATCGGGGTGCGGGGTACGGGGTGCGGGTTGGCCTCCCTCGACCGTGGGATGGAGCTGGCCCCGCCGCTCTGGCGTGGAAACGCCTTGTGACAGCCCGCGGGGCTCTGAGCCTGCACAACACTCCCAGCCGGCCCGGCAAGCTGGGGCTCGCTGCTCCGTGGGTGCCGGTAGCAGGGAGCAGCAGCCGAGGCGGGTGTTTGTGTCCCTGTGTGCGGGGCTGTGAGGGCGTGGGAGAGGGCAAGCCGGCCGCGGGGGACTGTCCACGTGCTCTGGTTGCACTGCAGCAGCAGGGTTGCTGCCTGCGGGACCCCCACGACCACACGTGCCGGCGCTCTGCACGGGCTCTTGCTACACCCGGCCTTGGGGCTCTGGGTGCTGCTGATCCTGCTCTGTGCTGGTACCAGAGATGGACGGCCCAGGATAAGCGGGGTCCTGGCAGGCAGAGCCCCCTCACCCTGCAGGGCCGTTCCTGGCTGCTGCCTGTGGCCGAGTGCCTGCAGTGACATCGGGGGTCAGCATCGGGACGCTGGTGGGGCCGGCTGCCTGGCGCTGCAGCTGTGGTGTGGGCGGCCCACAAGTGGTGAGGATCACTTTGCTCCAGGAGGTGGCCAAATCCAGCTGCTGCTGCGAGCAGTGTCTGTCCTGTGCTGCCTCCTGGCTGAGGACGGCTGAGAGGGCGCGGTGGCTTTGGGTCAGGATGGCTGTGGCACAGCAACACTCCCTGGCTCCGTGTGCTGCGGTTCTTTGACGTGGCCGTGGCCTTGCCACGTGCTCCTGGGACCGCCAGCCACAGCCTCGGTGGCACCAGCAGATGTGAGATCTGCTCAGTGGGGTGGGATGGATGGGAGCCATGGGAGGCAGCGGGACAGCCCAGCTCAGCACCGTGCCACACTGTGCCTGCACAAACCAGTTCTGGCCCAGCTCTGCCCTCCTGCAGCTGGTGCTTGAGCAGGCGCTGCAGCCTGGGCTCAAAGCTACAGATGGAACCTCGGTGTCCCGATGGGGATGCACCCTCACCAAAGGAATGGGGGGGGGGGGGGGGGTGCAGGCTGGCGGGGGTGCACCCAGCAGTGGATCCTGCATGGGGCTCTCTGTTGGCAGGGGGAGGAGCAGGCGAGCTGCTCCCCTTGAGTGGCGGGATGTGCCTCCAGCAGGTTTGTCTGGAAGAAGCAGGTCTTGTCCTAACAGGTCCCCCTGGCAGCCAGCACAGGCTTCAGAGCTCCTGGGCTGGGTGAGCTCTGTGGGGTGCAGGGGCCCCGCTGCCCTTTTGCACTGCGTCCACTGTGAGTGGCATCACCCTGTGCCAGGGCATGGGACCCCTCTGAGGGATGCAGCCCCCCCAAGTGCGTCCCTGTTCCTCTCTACTACTGCAAGGGAGGCGATGGCTTAGGACAGGCACTGAGCCAAGTGTCCTATATTGTGCCCATACTGCCAGGGCTGGGGAAGGGCTGTGCCACACAGCCGTGCCTTCTGGGGAGCCCAGAGGGCTTGCAGGCACAGCAGGGCTGGTGCCAGTGGGGGACTGGATTGGGAGTGCCGTGTCCCTGTGGGGCCGTGACAGCATCACTGCTGCACTCCTCGCGGTGACAGCAGGAAGCAGGGAGAGGATCAGGGAGGGTCCTGCCCCAGCAGTACTGCTGGCACCGGGCACGGCTCATGGCAGCTGACACTGGGCAGGGCTTTGGGCAGGTCGGGGCTTCCCAGTGAGCTGTGGGTCAGGGGTGAGGGAGTTGGCAGCGTGAGTAAGCCCGACGTGTCCCGCTGACACAGCTGGGTGCTCTGATTCAGAGGGCTGCTGGCTGAGAGGAAGGGCTTCCGGGACTGGGCCACCCACACGGGACGGCTCTGCCTGCCCTGGCTGGCAGCCACTGCAGCAGCCTGGTGCAGGGAGCTGCTGGGGCATGGCCAGGGAGCTCTGCCCCCAGCTCTGTGGGAAGGGACCCCAGGGCTGAGGAGTGGGACTGTGAGCCCCCGGGCTGTCCCCAGGGGCCGGGATGCCGTGGCAGTTCAGACTCTGCCCTCTGGCATTATTATGGCCGTGCGTGGTTTGTGGCTGTTCTGAGGTGCGGCAGCCCGGCCCACACTGGCGGCCAGGGCTGGAGGTCGGGTCCTTGTGCAGCATCTGCTTCCTTCTGTGTTTCCCAGACGGCGCAGCGCCAACCTGGTGCTCGTGCCCCGGGTGCTGTGTGGTGCTGATCCCTCGCTGTCCCCCTGCAGACTCAGCTGAGCGTGTGGTGCAGCGCTTCGAGGTGCCCGGCGTCTCCAACTACACAGCGCTGCTGCTGAGCCCGGATGGCGGCACGCTGTACCTGGGTGCACGTGAGGTGCTCTTTGCTGTCAACACCAGCCACTTCCAGCACAGCGTGCTGGCCCACAGGGTGAGCCCACGTGCGTGCTGCCAACACCACGAGTCCACGGAGGGGGCTGGGGACACTGAGCCCAGCTCTGGCGTGGGGTCCTGGTGTGTTCTGCAGCCGGTCAGGGCAGTGCAGAGGGAGCTGCACCATCTGTGCAGGCATCGGGTGCTCAGACCCAGTGCTGGGATCTGTCTCGAGTGGGGTCAAGTGGAGCCACTGATATTGGGACCGTAGAGCAGTGCTGGGGGGTAGGTGGTGATTGGGCTCTTGATGACCATCCCTTCTCTGCAGCTGCCTTGGGGTGCAGATGAGGAGAAGAAGAGGCAGTGCGTGTTCAAGGGCAAGGACCCCCAGGTGAGCCCTGGTGCCTGGGATGTGCTGCCTGGGCTGGGCAGTGCCGGTGCCCGTGCGCAGGGTGGCTGAGCCGTGTCTCTCTCCCCTGCAGAGGGACTGTCACAACTACATCAAGATGCTGCTGCAGCTGAACAGCACCCACCTCTACACGTGCGGGACCTGTGCCTTCAGCCCCACCTGCGCCTACATTGTGAGCTGGGGAGAAGATGGTGTGGGAGTGGGGGGCACTGCAGCCTGCAGCTCACAGCCCCTTTCCCTCACAGAACGTGCAGCACTTCTCCCTGGAGCGGGACGGGTTGGGAAGGGTGCTGCTGGAGGACGGGAAGGGACGTTGCCCCTTCGACCCCGAGTACCGCTCCACCGCCGTCATGGTCGGTAAGGCACGCGCCTGCAGCTCCGCCAGAACAGCGGGGCTGTGATCCCACACGCAGCCCCCATGAGGAGTGGGGCTGCGGGGCCGGGCTGGGTCCCAGCACAGCCCCTGTTTGGCAGATGGGGAGCTGTACGCTGGGACTGTCAGCAACTTCCAGGGCAACGAGCCCACCATCTACCGCAGCCAGGAGAGCCGCATTTCCCTGAAGACAGAGAACTCCCTCAGCTGGCTGCAGGGTAAGAGCCGGGCTGGCGGGCTGCGGGAGGCCCTGGGATGGAGGTGAGAGATGCTGAGTGTGCTGTTCTCCCAGACCCGGTGTTCGTGGGCTCAGCCTTCCTGCAGGAGAGCCTGCCCGCCGGCAACCCCGACGGCGATGATGACAAGGTCTACTTTTTCTTCAGCGAGACCGGCAAGGAGTTTGACTACTTTGAGAACACCATTGTGTCGCGCATCGCACGCGTGTGCAAGGTGGGTGCAAGGCAGTGGGGTGGGAGGAATGCACCCCTAGAGCGTGGCGAGGACATGGGGCTGCCCTGCGTGTGTATCTCTGCTGGTTCCCAGACACTCTGGGAAGGAACCTGCAGGAGACCCTTCTAGGGTACTTCCAGCTCTGCAGTGCCTTTCCTCACCAACTCTGCCCCTTTGCTGGAGGACACACAGACCTATCCGCCTCCTGCACCGCATTTCCCTTCTCCTGGGAAAGCCTGTGCCTCCCCAAAACTGAGCTGCTCTGTCTGTGATCCTGGTGCAGCAGCATGAGTTGCAGAGCCCTCCACTATTCACCGACATGGGGGGCATCTCGGGGGCTCCCTCCGTGAGGCGGCTGCACTACCGTTGCCCATGCCCTGACCCTCAGTGCCCACACAGGGGGACCAGGGTGGGGAGCGGGTCCTGCAGCGGCGGTGGACGACATTCCTGAAGGCGCAGCTGCTCTGCTCGCACCCCGAGGACGGCTTCCCCTTCAACGTGCTGCAGGACGTCTTTGTGCTCACGCCCGGGGAGCAGCGCTGGAGGGAGACGCTGTTCTACGGGGTCTTCACGTCGCAATGGTGAGCGCAGGGCCGGAGCAGCATTGTGGGGCACCTGGGGCGGCACAGGGGGTCTTGGCCACACTCGGGTTCTCGAAGCTGCAGTGCTTGACCCTGCTGTGTGCTGCTCCCTGCCAGGAACAAGGGCGGCCTGGGCAGCTCGGCGGTGTGCGCCTTCCCCATGCACAGCGTGCAGAAGGCCTTTGGTGGGCTCTACAAGGAGGTGAACCGTGAGACGCAGCAGTGGTACACCGACACCAGCCCGGTACCAGAACCGCGGCCAGGCACGGTGCGCGCCTCGGGGTGCTGGTGTGGGAGCGGGACGGGGCGGCCTCATCCTGCCTGGCTCCCGGGAGCACAGCTGCCCGTGGCCCCGGCCAACCCCCGCTCTCTCCACAGTGCATCACCAGCCACACGCGGCACCTGAAGATCAACTCGTCCCTGCAGATGCCGGACCGCGTGCTGAACTTTGTCAAAGATCACTTCTTGATGGACAGCCCGGTGCGCAGCCAGCCGCTGCTGCTGCAGAGCCGCCTGCGCTACCAGCAGATCGGCGTGCACCGCGTGCAGGGGCTGCGCGGCACCTACGACGTCCTCTTCCTGGGCACGGGTGGGTGCAGCCCGGGGGCTGGGCGGCACGGGGGGGTGGGTGCTGTGCGCCCCCAGCCCTGCTCAGCACAGTCGCTGTGTTTGCAGATGATGGCCGCTTGCACAAGGCGGTGCGTGTGAACCACCGGGTGCACATCATCGAGGAGATCCGCCTCTTCCCCACTGGCCAGCCCGTCCTGCAGTTGCTGCTGGACCACGAACAGGCAGGAGCCGAGCACGGGGGGGGCTGGGGCAGGGTATGGAAGGGGTATGAACCTGCTGGTGGGTTGAGGGTTGTCTTCCCATCTTGCCAGACCTGCACCATGCTGGAAATTGCAACTCCAAGCCCAGGGCAGGGGATTCAGGCACGTGGGGTCCGTTCCCACTGCAGGCACTGGTGGTGTGACTGACACCGCTGTGCCTCCTCCCCACAGGGCCTGGTCTATGCAGCCTCCTACACGGCGGTGGCTCAGGTGCCCTTCTCCAACTGCAGCCTGTACCGCAGCTGCGGTGAGTGCGTGCTGGCACGGGATCCCTTCTGTGCCTGGAGCCACGGCGCCTGCCGCAGCACTACCCCGCACCCCCCGGCGCATCCCCAGTAAGTGCTGCACCCCACCAGTGCTCCGTCTTCCTCAGAGCTGCACTCCCCCCGCAGCCCCCAGACCCCTGATCCCTCTCTCTGCCTCAGGCTGTGGGTGCAGGACATCGAAGGTGCCGAGACAGAGCGGCTCTGCCAACCAACCAACGTGTCCCAGCCCCGGCCCCGCGTCCTGCTGCCTCCAGGTGAGATCCTGCTTGTCCCCCCTAGCGCCCACAGCGCCAGGTCCCACAGCCTGGCTGACATCCCTGCTTCTCTCCCGCAGCCTCGGGCAGCCCGTGCCAGCGGATCCAGCTCCCGCCCAATGCGGTGCAGCCGCTGCCGTGCCGGCTGCTCTCCAACCTGGCGTCGCGGCGCTGGCTGCACAACGGGACCCCGGTCAATGCCTCCTATCTGGTGCTGCCCGAGGGGGCCCTCATCCTGGTGGGCAGCCCGGAGCGTGCGGGCACATACGAGTGCTGGTCGCTGGAGGAGGGCTTCCGCAAGCTGATGGCCAGCTACTGCGTGGCTGTGCAGGAGCCCGGCAGGAGGGGCTTCACCGCGCCGGAAACCGTCAGCACGTCGCGGAGCACTTCGGCCGCGGGCAGCATCGCGGCGCGGCTGGACGGCAAGACCTACTGGACCGAGTTCCTGGTGATGTGCGGGCTGTTCGCCGCCGCCGTGCTCGTGCTGATGCTCTTCCTCCTGCACCGCCACTGCGACGGCGTGAAGGCGCTGGTGGAGCCCGGGGACGCCAGCCGGCACCAGAAGACGCCCCGGAAGCCGGTGGAGAGCCTGCCCCTGAACGGCAGCAGCCTGCCCAACACGGCGCCCGAGCACAAGGGCTACCAGGCGCTGCAGGACAACTACATCGTCAGCACCCCCGTGCACGAGCCGCCGGGCGCTACGCGTGCCTTCTCCGAGTCGGAGAAGCGGCCCCTCCACGTGCGGGACAGCTTTGTGGAGGTGTCCCCCGCCTGCCAAAGACCCCGCGTGCGCCTGGGCTCCGAGATCCAGGACTCAGTGGTGTGAGGGGACGGACAGCCTTCGCGCACCACCTCTGCTCTGCTGAGCCTCGCCGGCTGGGATCGGTGTTCGTCTGTGTGTGCATGCCTGGAGCCCGGCCCCGTCGCGCCGCCCACCCTGGTGGGGTGGGGGGGGTCTTGGGCACTGCCTCGGGATGGGGCCGGCAGAGGGTACCGCACGCCTTGCAGGGGTGGTCGGACTTCTCCCATCCCCGCGCAGGCACAGCCCCGTCTATGCAGAGGGCTGGGGGCGGCCGCAGCCCCCTTAAGCCCCGACTCACTGTGACATCCTGCTGGGGGCCCGGAGCTTCGTGTGCGGCCGGGCGGTGCTGGTGCGTGGTGGCCACGTGGATGTGGTGTGTGTCTGTGCTTGGTTCGTTTTTAATACGTTGAAAATGTGAATTGTGTCCTGGGGAGGGAGCAGACAGCGGTGCTCACCCTGTGCCGGGATGAAGCGCCGTGCTGCGTATCTCGTGTCCCCGATGTGCGTGTGCAGAAACGTCTGTGGTTTTTATCTAAAGTCCAGGTGTTTCCTTTGTACACGTGTGTGCTGCTGTGGCTACAGGTGTGGAACTGGGGCCTCTTCCTGGAGCCAGGCCCATCGCATTGGCTCCATGGCTGTGTGTGGGGCAGGCACGATGGTGCGTGGGGCTGCTGCGTGAGGCTGTGCCAGCACACAGCTCCAGAACAGGATCCCCGTGACCCCGCTGTAGGGTGCTGCAGGGCTACAGCAGTGCTTTGCTGTTTTGAGGCCCCGCTTGCACGATGTGGGGAAGCAGCTCTAGAGCGAGGCACTGTGCTTCTTATCTGCCTGCTGCCTGGGAAGCAGTGAGCTCCGCACCACGCCAGCATGCTGGGGCAGGCTTCCTTGGGACCTGCACTGGCTCACTCCCGCCAGGACAGTGTTCCCCACTTCCTGCCCAGCCTGTTCTGGGACATCAAAAAAGCCACCGGAGGCGTCGGCTGGTGCGGTGCCAGCAGACACGGCCCGCAGGCTGTGGCAGGCAGATAGCATCATCGCTGCAGGGCAGCGAGCTGGAAGGGCCCGCATCGCTGGGAGCAAGCAGCCAGGACGTGAGAAACGGCAGCAAGCTGGGGCTGCGGATCCAGCAGCACCGGGGATCCAGCAGCACCAGACCCTGCAGCCGTCTCAGCGTGGTGCTGCTAGGGAATGCTGCGGGCTCCCTGAACAGAGCTGTTCCCAGATGGCAGCCAGCCAGCACCGAGCCCGCTGGATGAACAGACACAAAGGGCCCTTGCGCGGCACAGCAAAGGTACTGCTTGCTTGCCCTGGATTTCCCTTTGTGCCTCCTGCTAGAGAGCAGAGCTCTTTGTGCAGCGCCTGCTAAGCGCTCTGGGAACGGCCTCTGGTTCTCCCAAGGAGGGAGGGATCCTGCACCGAGCTTGTTCTCCAGCAGGACTAGGACCTGCCCCCTGCTGAACTGGGACCGCTGTTCCCAGGAGCTGCCTGGGGCTGGCAGGGGGCCACGTCCCCAGCACCATCTTGGCAGTGGTCCTGCAGCACTCACACCCCGCTCCTCCCTCCCCTGACGCAAGACAAAGGCCACTGGCAGCAGGACCAGGTTGGGGGTGAAACCAGAGCCCTTTATTTGTCCTCTCCAGCGTACAAAGGAAGGGGCCAGGCCCTGCGTGCACCAGGCAGAGCGCTGGCTGAGCATGAACCTAAGGCAGACAGGAAAGAACTGGAAAACGAGAACAGACCCTGAGTTTATTGGTGCAGAAGCAAGGAGTGCAGCCCCTGTGCCCCAGGGCAGCAAAGGGGAAGCACTGCCGGGATGGCACATCCAAAGTGCAATTGGGTTATTGCTTGGAGAGACTGCTCCCCAGGGTGCAGAAAGGCCCCATGGAAGAGCAGCAGAAGGCACATATGGTACTGGGGGCGGTGAGAGGGGCTGTGCTTGATGCACTGTGGCACCTTCTGTGCCTGCCCCATCAACCACAGAGCTGTGCTTGTGTGGGGTAAAAATGTGCTGCTGGGACAGCCAAGCTGCTGCCTGTGGTGGATCCTCATGGGGCAACTGGACACCTGTAATCAAGCCCACCAGGCACTGGGGGAGCAGAGTCCTGCCCTGCAGCATGGTGCAGCACTGCCAGGCTGGGGAAGAGCAGGGCCTGAGCTGCTCTCCTCAGAAGAAGAGGGAACATCTGAGATAAAGAGCTGCAGCAGCTGGAGAAGCAGATCTGCAGGAGAGCAGCACGGCCCTCACAGGACAATCTTGAAGGAGCTGTAAGAGATAAGACATGTTCAGCACCTCCTTGCTGCACAAGAAGTGGTTTGTGAGCAACCAGCTCTGTGCATGTGCTGTGCTCTTGCGTAGATGAGTACACGCAGGAGGAAGTTCCTAAAGGAACTTCTAAGGGGTGGCCTTGCCTTGCTGCTCTGATAAGTGCTGCCCCAAAGCCAGCACAGCAGCACGGTGGGCTGACTCCTGGGACTCCTTGTACAGCTGGAAGCCACATACCTGACAAAGTCTGGGGAGCGGGAGATGACATGCTGGAACTCAGAGAGGTTGATGGTGCCATCCTTGTCAATGTCAGACTCCTCCAGGACCTGCAGCACAGGCACTGAGCACCGAGCTCTCCGGGGCCAGGACCATGCAGCGCTCCCTGCCCAGCTCAGGTCCTTACGTTACAGATGAGCTGCTCCATCTCAGTGCTACTCAGCCGTGCCTCCTCGCCTTGCCCTGTCAGGCAGTTCACCAGCTCCTCCAAATCCTTTCTGTCCAGGACCCCGTCATCGTTAAAGTCTTTGGGCAGAAGAAAGTTATGTTTCTGTGGGGTCCCTGTGACTCAAGTCACAAAGCACCTGTGCTGAGAGGGGGCTGGGACAACTCATGGGCATAGCAGCTCCAAGTACAGAAGGTGTCCCCAAAGCTGCCCCACGGGCACGCTAAAGGAGCTACCAGCCCTTGCCAACTGTCCCCGGCCAGTGGGTGGGATCCCAGGACACCACGTTCACACCCAGGGTTACCAAAGATGCGGAAGGCGTAGTTGGATTTGATATCTGAGGTGGCAGCATCACTGAAGGCGCTCAGCATGTCGAGGAAGTCTTCAAAGGACAGGCTGTCGTCCCCATCCGCTGACGTGGAGAACACACGGCAGATCCGGTGCTGGAAGGGGTTTGCCTGCCAAGGCGGGGAAGGCTCAGGGCAGGGCTGGCACTGAACCACGTGGAGCAGAGCTCCGCTCTGATCTCAGCCCATCCCACCCGGTGCAGCCGTGCCATCGCACAGCGGGGCCGTGGGGCTGCTCTGCACAGGGCCGAGGAAGCAATCCACGGTGCCACACGACGAGCACGGCGCGCTCCCAGCACCGAGAGCGCTCAGCGGGTGAGCCCGCCCACCCGGCCCGCTCCAGGTACCGTACCCGCAGCTCCGGCAGCGTCAGGATCTGGCTCTTGGGAACGCGCACAGAGCACGCGTTCTCCCTCTGCTCCTTCGGCAGCAGCTCACTGAACCTCTTGTAGGCACTTGAGAAAGCGACAACAGGGGCCGCTCTGTGCGGGAGCACGCGGGGCAGCCCCGGGGCGGAGCAGCGCGGCCCCCAGGCGGCACCGCGCGGGGCCGGAGCCGCTGCCCGCCCCGTCCAGGAGCGGTCCCGTCGCGCAGCCGGAGCCGCTCTCTCGGACCCGGAGCCGCGCGCCCCGCCCGGCGAGGCCGCACCCGCGCACTTCGCACCCCGGGGTCACGAAAACGGCCCGGCCCAGCTCCGCGCTGCCCGCCCACCCCCCACGGAGAGCAGTTCCCAGGGTGAGCAGCACCCGCGGCGCGGGGAGAATGCCCAGGGCTGAGCCCCCCTCCCGCAGAGCCCCGGCCCCGGCACTTACAGCAGGATCTCCTGCTTGTTCAGGAACGTCAGCTCCTGCGGGGAGAGCGCGGTCAGCGCGGGGGCGCTGAAGGAAGAGGCTCCGTCCCGGTCCCCGCCGCAGCCCCGGAATGCCCCCGTTCCCTGGTTCTCACAGAGCCGGGAGCTCCCCCAGATACGGGAGCTCCCCCAGATACGGGACCGCAGATTCCCCATCCTTCGCCCCCCCACTCGGTGATCTTTCCCCCCGAGCGCCCCAACAGCCCATCCCACAGACCTGGTACTCCCCCAGCGCCTCCCGGGACAGCAGGCTGCTGGAGCCCCCCATGGCGCCCGGTGCCGCTTCCGCCCCGCACGTCACTCTGCCGCTCCCGTAGCAACGGCCCGCCCCGGGCTGGGTACGCGCTGCACGTAGCACCGCCCCCGGCCCCGCGCGGCACCCGCTGGAAGCGCAGGTGCGTGGTGTGATGGGTGGGAGATCGGCGGGACGTGAGGGCCGGGCCAGAGCGGGTGCGGCGGGTGATGGGACGAACGTCGGGGACGGGGGTCAGGGCTGGGGACGGGGTCGGCCAACTCGTGCCCGCGTTCCCCCTCCGTCAGGTTCCCGGTGGCACCGAGCATGGCAGCGGGGACCGGTGAGCACCAAGAGCAGCTGCAGGACGTCCTTCAGCCCGAGGACTTCGCGTACCACGAGGATGAGTTCATCCTGGAGGGCGTCGCCTGGCCGGGCACCGCGCCGTCCCGCTTCGACCGGGCGCTGCTGGGGGCCTGGCAGGAGCGCATGGCGCGGGGGCTGTTCCGGTACCACCTGGCGGAGCTGCTCACCCGCGTGCTGCCCGGCGCCATGCGCCTGCTGGTCCAGCTCAACACGCAGCGCAGCACGGAGCGCAGGCGGCCGCAAGCAGTGCGCAGCCTGACGCAGCCTTTCGACTCTCAGCAATTCAACTTCACGCAGATCCGCCCCGGTGAGGTGCTGCTGCGCCTGCGCCGGAGGCCTGCGGCCGAGAGCGACCTCGCGGCTGCGGACCACGCGCTGGTGGTGATCAACGTCAGCCCCCTGGAGCGCGGCCACGTGCTGCTGCTGCCGGAGCCGACGCTGCGCCTGCCGCAAATCCTCACCCCCGAGCTGCTGCGCGTGGGGCTGGAGGCCGTGCTGCTCAGCGCCCAGCCCGGCTTCCGCGTGGGCTTCAACAGCCTGGGGGCCTCCGCTTCCGTCAACCACCTGCACCTGCACGGCTTCTACCTCGCCCACCCGCTGCTGGTGGAGACGGCGCCGGCCGAGCCGCTCTGCCCCACGCGGGGGCTCAGTCTCCTGCTAGAGGCCCCAGCGCCGGCGCTGCTCTTCTACACGGCAGGCGCCGGCCTGGAGGCGCTGGCCCGGGACGTGTGCAGGGCGGCCGCCCGCCTGCTGGCCCTGGGCCTGGCCTACAACGTCTTCGTGACGCGGGGTGCTCCGCCAGAGGGGTCGGTCGGGCCCGGGCCCGGCGCGGGGCTGCGGCTGCTGCTGTGGGCCAGGAGGCCGCACTTCGAGGTCGAGGAGAGCGCGGCCTTCAACGTGGCGCTGTGCGAGCTGGCCGGGTTCCTGCCCGTGGCCACGGCCGCCGCCTTCGAGGAACTCAGCGAGGCCGAGGTGCTGCGCGCCATCCGCCGACCCCTGCTGCCGGAACCGGAAATGCGCCGCCTCGCCGCTGACCTGGCGCTGCTTCTGGAGGACTGAGCCGCGGGGGCGCTGCCCGCGGGGGGCGCGGCGGGGCCCCGCCAGCCAATCGCGAGGTGCGGCGGGTGCGACCGCGTGACCGGTCCGGGGCCGCTCTAGCTGGCTGTGCTCGGCTCTATGGTCTAGCGGAGACGGCTGCCCCGTCGCCATGGGAACGGCGGCGGTCTCGAGCGGCGCCATGGAGGCGAGCGGCGGCGGTGGCGGCTCCTCGGGGACGGCAGCTCCGAGCGGGTCCGCTGCGCCCGGGGACGAGCCCGGAGCTGCCGCCTCCAGCCCGAGACCGCGAAAGAAACGGAGGAAGTGCAGGCGAGTGCGGCGGGGGGAGGCGGCTCGATCCCGCGGCCTGTATCCGTCCGTGCGTCGTCCGTCCGGCGAGAGCCGTGCTGCCCGGGCCGCGCTGCGCACATAAAGCCTCTGTGCACACACCGCGTTCCTGTGTCTGTTGCGGGGTCCGCAGGCGGAGCGGCCCCGCGGTGTCTGGGCCTGCAGCCCTCGGGCTGGGGTCCTGCGGGCGGGTCGGAGCCCCAGGAGGAACGGGAACTGCCCCGGCGTGCGCGTCCTCCTAAGGAACGGCACGGGCCTGGCACCGTCTGCCTCACGGCCCGTGGCGATGGGCCGGACTTGGCAGTTGGCTCTGTGGGGTGTGTGGGTGTGGTGGACAGTTGTCTCCTTTGTGCCCACTCCCCTTGGGCTGGTCGCCTCACTGAGCAGCTCTTGTGTCGTCTCTTTCAATTCCAGCATCCCATCCATTAACCTGAGCAGCTGCAAGTACGAGAGCGGTAAGTCCGAGGATGCGGCCCCAAGGATGGAGCCCGCCTGCAGCAAGCTGTGCAGGTTCAGCTGGCGGGGTGGGCTGGTATTGAATTTCCACTGCAGAGTCACCTCTGTGTTATGTGTTTACTGCCTGTCAGCGACTTGGATCCCTGTGAATATTCTCCACTGTGGGCTGAGGAGCTTTGTGCTTTAAAGAGACCCAAGCTGCACAGCAGCATTGCAAGCCCTCACCACCCTCCGTTCCTGTATGTGCCACACTCCTGCTAAAATTGGTGAGAAGGGTTTGGCTGGAGGCAGTTACAGTGCAGGATGGTAGGTGTGCTTGGGAAAATGGAGTGAAAGCTACAAACAGTTTAAGTTGAAGCAGGCGGTGCAGCAGGCTGGATCAGTAGCTGCGATATCTCTTTGATATTCCTCTGCAATGACGTGCTCTAGGCAGCTGCTTCAGGC
Source organism: Lagopus leucura (assembly GCF_019238085.1). Classification (NCBI taxonomy): domain Eukaryota; kingdom Metazoa; phylum Chordata; class Aves; order Galliformes; family Phasianidae; genus Lagopus; species Lagopus leucura. The sequence continues at coordinate 37,746 of NW_024963757.1, forward strand.
TCCTGTCTCGCTCTTCTTTGCTGCCACAAGCTATTTCTCAAAAGAACGATTTGATGGATGTTATTAGTCAATTTGCTAATGACTACTCTAGCATTACTACTGTGTTTGCATTGCTGAAGGTCACAGCCTTGTCAGCTGTGTGAGGAATGCTGTTTTCACCCAGAGCGACACGTGTTTCACCTGCGGCCATGCTCAGGAGCTTTGGTGATGGGAGGTGGATGAGGATCCACGACAGAACATGGTGTGGCGTTTGGAGCTCCATAGGAGCTTAATGCCCACCTCCAGAGCTGTGGTGCCCAGGGCTGCTCTTTGTGGTGCTGCTGGGCCGAGCTGGTCAGCCCAGAATAAGCAACAAGGCAACAGCCAATGCAAGGTGGCAGGGTTGTGATGGAGGAGGGCCCAAACGGCCTCAATAGCATGTGGGCTGTTGGGCAGTTCTGGCCACCTGGCTGTGGGTGTGTGGAAAGACAGAGGCCTCTGACTTAGAGCTGCCCCCTGTGTTTCCTAACCTGCTTCTGTTTCACAGGTGGTTCGTTCATCAACTCCCCAGCTGTGTAAGAGGGCAAATTCAGAATTGGCACCGACACTAATCATTGCAGCAACAGCCTTCCACTCCAAAGCTCATGCATTCTGCTACCAATTAGCCTTTGATTTTGAAGGTGAAACCAACACCTTTCAAAGACCTGTATTTAGCTGTGTGGCATCAAACCCAGGGTGGATTCAAGCCTGCTGTAATGCAGGGGATGTTCTGGAACCCCAAGGCAAGTGGACTTGCAGGCCGATGGTTCCCAGTGCACCTGCAGGCAGAGGCTGTGTTGAATTTAGCGGATAGAGTTTGTGTTTCTGATGTCTTCTGAAGGGTCCTGCTTAGACCTTGTCATCCCTGGGGGTGGCAGTGCAGCTTGAAGAGTTTTGCCCACCCTCCTGTTTACTCTGGGGATTTAACCGTCCCTGGCATTCGTATCCTCCCCCTGGACCTTTGTCTGTGCTTCCTTCCACACAGTGCGTCGTGCTGCGCTGTGCTGCGGGCTGAGAGAAGCGGGAGAAAACGAGGAGTGGACGGTGTACTGGACTGACTGCTCTGTCTCTCTGGAACGTGTGATGGAAATGAAGCGGTTTCAGGTAAGTTCCCCATGGAGAGGGGAGCAGGAAGAGCTCAGGACAGGAGGACGAGACGGAGCTGTTAGTGGAACAAAGTGTTGCAGAACAAAAACCGATTTGTCTAAAAGTAGCGCTTGTGCCCCACGTTCTGTGTGTTGGTCCCAGATGCACGGGTTCATCGGTCGCTGCTTCTGTTGTGTCTGCAGTGATGCCATCAGTAACAGTCTGACAGTCAGTGGGGAGCTGGAAGGCTGCCAGCCCCTTGAATGTAGAGTGAAATAAATGGCTCTTGCTGACAAGCTGCTCCCTTTCAGAAGCTGCAATACTGTAGGAAGGCAGAGCTTCAGGGCTGAGATGGAATGAGCAGATAAATCACGCTGCTGAAGTCAGATAAGGCAGTTGGCGAACTCTTGTCCTTCAGCAGGCGTTCAAGGCAACAACTGGCCTGGCTTCCTGTTCTGCGTGCTTGTTTCTCCATACACTGCCTTTCCTTGACCTCAAGGATTATCACTGACAACTCTGTTTTTCTTCTGCACCTCTTTCAGAAAATCAACCATTTTCCTGGCATGATTGAGATCTGCCGGAAGGATTTGTTGGCTCGCAACCTCAACCGCATGCTCAAACTCTTCCCCAAGGAGTACAATATTTTTCCCCGCACGTGGAGCCTGCCAGCTGAGTGAGTGATACACATGAATGCAGCAGAGAACAGGGGTATGAAATCAGGAAGTGAGAAGCACTGTGCTTCACAGCTAGGGCTTGGATGGGAATGGCCTCTGAGGTTTCCTGTGGAATGACATCCCCTACGATGTTTACTGTGCTCAGTGGCCAAAGAGCTGAACCTCGGAAGAGGGGACCTGCCCTGAAAGCCAAAGGGCAGGATGAGAAGCATAACATCTGTGTTTCTGGGGAACGTCCCTCTGCAGCTCACCGGGAACAGCAGAGGTAAATGCAGAGCAGAAGAGGCTCTCTCCCCACGCAGGCTGGGTTCAGTGCCCACCGCTCACGCAAAAAAGGTCGGTATGGCTCCTCATTTCCCTGCAGTACAGAGACAGTGTTCCTCCATCAACAGCAAATAATTAACTGGCATGTGGGCTTGACTCTTCAAGGCATCATATCCCAGTGGAGCTGCTTTTGCAGACCAAGCAGGTGATGCGATATGTGAGTGCAGCCTGTGAGCCTCTGCACCCTGCTCACAGCATCCTGGCTGCAGCCTGCTGACCATTTGCTGATGAGCTGGAACAAAAGGGGATGTAAGGGCTTGTGACCTCCTCCTCCTTTGTAGGCAGTGTTTTATTTTTCCCCGATCCCTCTGCAGCAGCAGAGCCAAAACCCTCACTGGCTCCTGTACAAATAGTGCTGAATGTTTCCCATGAAACTCCTGGTAGAGGTAGAGATGTGTGCAAGAAAAAGCTGGAACTGGAAGAGCTTTGTCAGGTTGCTCAAGGACTAAATAACGTATTCCTGATGTAAGCCAGCAATTGCTGTACTATTTCCCTGCTGCAGAACTTAGGTCTGTTGTTAGCACAGTAGTTTGAATGTCTGAGTGTTACCAGAGAAGTGAGGGGCTCGTGTTCTGCAGCCTGTAACAGTCAGCCCTTCGTTGCACAGCTATGGGGACTTCCAGGCCTACAGGCGCAGGAGGAAGAACAGAACGTTCATCTGCAAGCCCGACAGCGGCTGCCAAGGCCGAGGCATCTTCATCACACGCGACCCAGGGGAGATCAGGCACGGAGAGCACATGATCTGTCAGCAGTATATCTCTAAGGTAGGGGGATGACCTGAGGCACGGGGAAGGACTGCAGCTCCCTTGCTCTTCCCGCACCCTGCCTGCTCCTCGTCCTTTGCCCCGTGTCTCCTGAAGCCAGGGGCACAGCTTGTCTTCCTCCTCGCTGCTGGAAGTGGCGCAGGCAGTGCAGGTGGAGCAGCTGGCCTTGGGGACTCAGCAGCACACCCAGCAATGTTCCCTTATCTCACGCTTGCTCCTGCCTTTTTCCTCGCAGCCTTTCCTTATTGATGGCTTTAAGTTTGACATGCGTATCTATGTGCTGGTCACATCTTGTGACCCACTGAGGATTTTTGTCTACAAGGAGGGTCTGGCCCGGTTTGCCACCATGAGGTACATCGATCCCAGAAGGAGAAACCTGGTAAAAAAAAAATAGAAGGGGAGGATTACAAAAAACTGATGTAGTGTCTGTAGCTTTTGGTCCCTAATTTGTCCTAGGGGCATTCCATACCCTGAAAAGGCAGGGACTGGTAGGTTTTATGGGACTCGGTTTTCTTTTTTCCTGCTCTCTCCTCCCTCTGCACCTCCTCCACACAGAAGGTATTTGGGGGTGTCTGAAGTACATCCCAGGTCCCACATCTAGGCTTTCTAATGACATTATCACAGAATCTTAGAGGTGTCTGGATTTGGAGGAACCTAGGAAGGTCTCAAGTCCAGCCTTCTGCTCAAAACTGGGCCAACAATAATTTCAAATGTGATTCCTCCGAGGTTTCACCCAGTTAGGTAATGAAAATCTGCACAGATGGAGACCCCGCAGTGTCTCTAGGCAACACTGCTGCTGCTTCTTGCCTCTGTGAGTGCTCTTGGGTCTGTACCATTCCTCGTCCACCTGTACTTCGGGCAGAGACCTGGAGCTTACCTGGTGGTAGTGGAACAGCCTAGGAGACAAGGAGGGGAAATGGGAAAGAAAGGAAGAAAGGTCCAGGCCTTGACACTGCGCCTTTCTAAGCAGGGGTCTGTGGTGTATAAAATCCCTAAAGAACGTGGAGTCTGTTGGATTGTGGCCCTCTCGTCAGTCTGATGCAAGGGGCACCTCTCCCAGAGCTGCACAATTACCTGCCCTCTGTCACTCCAACACGTTTATGTCTTGGAGAGGCCTTCTGCTTCACGTGAGTAAAGAGGACGAGTGCAGAAATGTGCTGCAGCTTCTGCCCTGGGGAGTCCCTTGTTCAGTGGTGAGGTTACAACTGGAACAGTGCCTGTGGAGCTGACTCCTGTGCTCCACCCAGGAGACTGGGACAGTGAAGCAAGTAGAGCAGTTAGCTCTAACTTCTGGTGAATCAAAGCTGAAAACCAGTGCTATAGAGAGGAGGTAAAAGCGGGTGAAGCTGGTGGCTAGATCAGTACTAACGGAATTGTTGTTTCCATTGATGCTCTGCAATGAAGTGTAAATGAAGGTCTCTTGTGGTTCCTCTCTCAGGGTGACATCTGCATGCATTTGACCAATTATGCTATCAACAAACGTAATGCAAACTTTGTCCAGGATGACACAATGGGCAGTAAGAGGTACAGTCTTGTCCAGGTACCACAGCGCCTCCGTGACATCCTGCAGGAAAGCTGCACTGCAGACAGCTGTTTACTTCCACCATTTTTGGGGTGAAGTGTGACGTCACAGGTGAGCTCTTATCATCTCCTGTCTTCCACACAGGAAACTCTCCACCCTGAATGCCTGGATGATGGATAACAGCTACAACACAACAAAACTCTGGGAAGATATTGAAGATATAATTATAAAGACTCTTATTTCAGCTCACCCTGTGGTGAAGCACAATTACCAAAGCTGCTTTCCTAACCACACTACCAGCTGTGCCTGTTTTGAGATACTGGGTTTTGATATTTTGCTAGACAGAAATCTGAAACCTTGGCTACTAGAGGTGAGGAAGAAATCTCCTGCTGTGTTGAAGCAGCTCTGAAAGTAGCAGATAGTTGAAAGCTTGCTTGTGTGCAGGAAGCTCAAGAACAAGGGCTGGTGGGCTGAACAGAACTTATTTGATTAAACCAGGCCACCTCACTCTCAGAATTAAACGGGTTATGAATACGAGTGGCCAAACAACCTTCTGCAGGCCAAGCAACCTTAATCCACCAGATCTAAGAGCCTGTTCCCTACACACCCTCTCTAACAGCAGGGAGTTTCCTGAACCTCGGCGCTCCTCGATCTGTAACAGCATCCTGAATTTATGACAGCTGCTCTGCTCTTGCAGTCCTGTGGGGGCACAGAGCTGAGCAGCCTGCAGTGTGGATGAGCATCATACGGCAGGAGGGACAGAAGGCCAGAACCAGATGGTGTGCACGCCCTCCTGCTTTCAGCCACTGTTATGGGGGAGAACATCAGTTGGACTCGATCTCTGTGGTCCCTTCCAACACTGGATATTCTTTGATCAATGGAAAACATGCAGAGGGGCAGGCTGGGGCCAGCAAGCTTGCTGCAGGCAGCAGTCTGAGCGCTGGGAGCTGCCAGGCTCGATGAGCTGTTTGTTTTGGCAGGTGAACCACTCTCCCAGCTTCACCACAGACTCTCACCTGGACCATGAGGTGAAGGATGCTCTTCTCTTTGACACCATCAACTTGATAAATGTGCACGCCTGTAGCAAAAGGAAAGCGATGGAGGAAGACAAACAGCAGGCAAAGGAACGACTCCTGCAGGCTCATCGGTCTCCTCGTGTGTCCAGGTATTGCCTTCCCAATGGCACTGCAGGTCCCTGTGAGGAGAAGACAGGCTCTGACACTTGTGCTACTTGAAGCCGTGGCTCTGTGCAGCCTCTGACAGAGCCCACCCAAGCCATCTGCACTCTGGATAGGGAGAGCCTGTCCAGAACTGATCTCAGAAGAGATCTGGGACTCCCTGTGCCGTGATCCCTGGGCTTCCCCTTAGAGCTGCATGTCCTGGTGTCCTTCAGCGCTGTCAGGCTGCAGCAGTACGTTCCTGGTCTCACAGTGACTCTCACAGGACGGGTCATAGCACTGCTTCAGGGCCCAGGAGCACCGCGGGGCACAGGGCTCTTCTCCAAAGCAGGATTCCTTTCCCAGGGTTGAGCATTTTCCCACCCTTCTTTGTCTGCGTGCCCTTTCATGATTTATTAATCTGCACGGCCTCTCGAGGCCATTTTAGATGAGGCTGCTGCCCGGGCTTTTCCTGCTGCGCAGGGCAAGGCAGGAACTGCCTCCAGCTCCCATTTCAATTAGGAAACCTGAGAAAACTGCAGGCTGGGGAAGCTGAGCTCGTTACTCCGTACACTTCATGTCCCTGCAGCCTCCACTGCTCCCAGCTCCCTGCTGGCTGAAAGCTCCCAGCTGAGTGCAGAGTGGCAAACGCTCCTTGAACGCAAACACTGTAATTGAACTCTGGGCAACCAGCTTAGTTGGGTGAAAAGGCTGAGGGGCAGGGTGTGATCCCAGCAGCAGGGGAGGCATCTGAAAATGCTCCAGCAGCATTCGCCATGTAGAGAATGAACAAGTGGGAACAATGTTGGTTCCCAGCAGCGAACATGTGTGAAACGGGCTCTCAGACAGGGAAAGACAGGAGCAAAAATTGAGCTGTGTCCATTGTAAAATACCTGGAGCCTCCCATCGCAGCTCCCCGCCTGCCTGCGCTGTCTCCTGGTTTGCAGACATGAAGAGGCAGAGAGCAGCCAGGCAGCCTGGCTCTCTGAGGCAGAGGACTATGAGAACTCCCACCTGGGCAGCTACCGGCGCATTTACCCAGCGTGTGGCACTGACAAGTATGGGCCGTTTTTCAAGCAGAGCAGCTCCCTCTTCAAGGAGACTGCATCGTCCAGAGCACGAGAGGAGTGTACCAGGTACGTTCACACACTGCTTCCTTGTGACCCTTTGCTGGGAGTGAGTGTGTTGTTTAAGGGAAGCAAGGAGGTTGTGGAGAGCTGGATGCGGGCAGTCTGCTGTACTTTGTTGCCATGGCAAAGCAACTCCTGTAGCAGTAACTTTGAGAGCAAATGCAGTATTCCACTGGCTTTTGGAATCCGGAGGCACATGTTGAAACGTCCTCCACTGTTCTCCCCCTTCTGGCAGGCACAGACTAATTCATGGGCATTTCTTACAGCAGTGAGAGGCTCTCTTAAAAGTACTCCTACCTCATTTCTTGGCGTGCTTTCTTTATGGTTATTCACTACAGTACTTGACTGCAGTAAAATGTCCTCAGACTGAAGTCTTTGCAGTTTTGCTATTATGCCTCTTATGGAACCAGTGACCAGAACAGCTCTTCTGTGGCAGGCAACAACTGGAAGAAATTCGCATGAAGAAAGAAAAGTTAGAAGCTGTTAACAGCAAGAAGAAAAAAGAGAGGAAGGAAGGGCTGCAGGGAGAGTCGCCCGCAGACAAATCCATGATCCACAACAAAACCTCAGCTTCTGCAACCCACTTCACCTACAGAAGCACAAAGATGTGGGATAAAAAGGTACCTTGTTTTCGTCTGTGCTCATCCATGGTATATAAAGGCAGTCTGTGGCTCTAGGAGCAGCACTGGGCCATGGGTATCTCCTAAGGAGATGAGGCCCCTCCATGAAGTCCTGTGGGGCTGACAGCTTGTGCCAGGAGGCACCTGGAAGCAGTGCTGCCCTTTGCTGCTGTGCAATCATAGGGATTTTCATCCTACTCCACCCTGAGGTCTGTAATTCCCCGTAGGGCTCAGAGCAGTTTGCAGTTTTGTATCTCTCGCCCATTTCTGTAGTTTCAACTTTGCTGTAAGTCGGGTGTTTCTTTCCCAAGACAGAGCACGTGCAGTATGACTCCATGCAGCCTCAGGATATTCTGGAAAATGAAGAGAAGAAAAGAGTGAATGCTCTTGCAAGGCGTAAGAACCTTATCCAAGGCCTGGGCATCGTGGATCAGCTCTCCCAGCTGCTTCCCACGACTGAGAGATCATCTGACAGCCACAGGCCCTGCGCTGTTACCTCTGAGATGCAGGTAACTGAAGCTTGCCCCGATGGTTCTACGAGGCCGCCACAGGACGCCGCCGCTTGTGGCAGGATGCGGCTCATTTAAACGAGGTCCAACGTGCCGCCCGGGTCCTCGGGTCTTTTTCTCCTACAAGGGCTGGGGGCACGCCAGGCACTCACACAGAGCCCCTGGGCACCTTTCTTCAGAAGGTCCCTCATTCTCATTCCAAAAGACAGTCTGATAACACTGCCTTTCGCTGTCCCCACGTGCAGCACGGCGTGGTCTGCTTCTTCAGGGCCGTAAGGTTCTCCTGTCTAAGTAAGATTAATTCCTGAGCAGGAGTTCTCTGAGCTATGAGTGCCAGGAGCATGGCAAAGAAGCACAAGCAGCAAACAGGGTCTGAGTGGAAGTGTAGAAATACCTAAAAATATCTTGGTGAATTCTGCACTGCAAGCAGTGCCTCTTCCTAAACCCCCCACCCTCTGTGTTACACAGCCCCCACCCATGGAAGGTGAAGAGCCCCTTGCACATCTCCTGACAGCACACGTGCTGGAAACACATTAGAGCTCAGTCCTTGGTGTGGCGCTTCCCCTTGACAGTCATGTTTGCTCTGCAAGAGCTTGCTGTAGTCTAAGCCCTTGGCTTTGCCACTGTCACGTCCTGGATTATTTCAAGGTGCACAGCTGAAGAAACCTGGGCCGTGCAGGGATTACGCCCACGGAAAATTTGTAGCTAGATTTGCTTGCCTACAGTTCCCAAACCTGGCCACAGGTGCCAGTGTTCTGAAATCAGATGAGGAGAAAGCCAGCAGTCTGTCATCACTGGACTCCAGTGGGCTGTAAGGGCTGCAGCAGAACTGATGGCTGATATCTGATATGTGGAGAAAGTGCTAATTGTTGACTGGCAGTTGTGAAAAGCCTTGCAAGGTCCTCTCCTGTGGCACCACCTGCTTCCATAAAGGCCTTCCACTCCTGCTTGGAAGGACAGCACACCTTGCAAGGATGCTGACAAACTCCAGATACCAGAATTGCAGGAATTATGTGGGCTGTGGGAGTATTCTATGCCTTACAGCAAATTGGAAACGTCCCTTTAATTTAACAAAACAAGTGTAAGGTGCGATCTGATCTGTAAGAACTGATGGTAGCTGCCTTTTCTGCTCCCAGACAAAGCAAAGCAGAACTTGAAACCACGAGTTCCACCCTAGCTCTGGGCAGATCTTTTCAGAAGCAAAGGACTGTACAGGGATGGGTCAGATCCTTCATCACTGAAGCCTCCCCACAAGGCTGTGGCTTGTGTTTCTTTCCACAAACCCTGCTGCAGCTCAGGGCGATGTTACAGGCAGTGCATGGGAGCCTCTGAGCTCTGCTGCAGGCAGATCAGACGCCGCCCACCTGGATGATTTGAATCTAAGGCTGAGGTGTGTGCAGGAGAGCAAATGCGGGGAGATGTGTAGTGAGCACCAGCATGGAAGACTTTTCCTTCCTGTCTCTCATCAAGGGTCTCCAGAGCTAAGCTACAACCGCTTTCTCTCCTTCCAGACGCAGTTTCTTTGGGACGCACCGCAGGCACAGCAGCCTGCCCCCTTGATGACCATCATCCCCCTCTCGTTCCCAAGAGGCACCGTGTGGCCTTCAGGACGGCCGTGTGCTCGTAAGCACAGCACCAGGGTACAGCTGCTGGCTGGCCAGCACCCTGCCCCAGGCACGCTGTTGGTTCGAGGGCAGAGCATCCCTTTCCGAGAGCAGCACACGGTGCAGTGCAGCGCCCAGCCCCAGGACAGGGGCAACTTGTGGAGCCGGGCTGCAGAGCCAGCAGCAGCTACCCAGCCCTGCACTAAAACCAGGGGAAGGCCGATGAGCGCCTGGCAGCTCTCTGCAGCCAGAAAAAAGGCGGAAGGATGTGAGTGCGATTATCTCACTTTGGTTCTGCCTTCGTGTGCTTTGCGTGCAGAGCCGTGCAGACATGGAAGTTCTGATGGAGAAGCAGGAGGGTTGGGTGGAGCTGTTCCGCGGTTGGGGGGCTGTGCGGCGGCCACAAAGAACAGCAGGCTGCAGCTGTGCAGCTGCCCACACGCTGTCTGTGCTCCTGCAGGTGACGTCGGGCGGCCGCTTTGCGCAGGCAGCGCTCACCGCTGTTCGTTGGGATGCCCGGCCCGTGCAGGCAAGGCCACGGGTGATGGCGGCTTCAGCGGTGCGGCAGCACGGCGGCTCCTCGTAGCCTCTGCCGCTCTCGTGCTGCACACGCGCTGCGCCAGCGCCGTGAATTTCCACGATGTGAGCAGCACAGGTAAGGGGCAGCGGCGGCTCCAGCCCCCCCCCTGGGCGCCGCTCCCTGCACCGCGGCTGCTGGGGGTTCCATCCGAGCGCCCTCGCTCTGGTCATGGGGTCCTGCGGGACGTCGAGGCCCAGTTGTCCGTCAGGACTCCGAACTGCCGGCTATCGGCGGCGCCGGAGCCCGCAGCCCTAGATGCCGGGGAGCGGCACGCCGTGCCCAGACCCCGCCGTGCCTCCCGCGCTTCCCCCGCCCTCGGGCCGCCCCCGCCCCGCCCCCCCTCGGGTCATGGCGGCGTTGGTGCGGCGCGGGCTGCGGGTCGGTGCGCTGCTGGCCGCATCCCCGCGGCGGGCGGCAGCAACGTGGTACGGGGAGCCGGAGCCGCCGGACGCGGTGCCGGATGAGGCCGAGAGGTACGGGACTGCGGGGCCGAGTCCGCGGTCGGGAGGACCGGGGCGCTCACACTTTTCTCTCCCCGCAGAGCACGGAGGCGGCGGGCAGCGGCGCGGCTGCGGCGGGAGCTGGGCGCGGAGCGCGGCGCCCCCGAGCGGACGCTGACCTGGGAGGCGATGGAGCAGATGCGGTGAGCGGCCGGGTCCGGGCGGGGCGAGGCGGGACGGAGCGGTAGGCGGTGACCGCGCTGCACCCGCAGGTTCCTGCGGCAGGAACTGCCCGAAGAGTGGCCGCTGGAGCGCCTGGCCGAAGGCTTCGGCGTCAGCCCCGACGTGGTGCGCCGGGTGCTGCGGAGCCGGAGCCGCCTCCCGCAGCACCGCCGCCTGCGCCAGGACGCGCGAGCGCTGCGCGCCGCCCCGCAGCGTCCGGACCCGGGCCCCGCTCCAGCCGCCGGCACGGAGGTGCGCGCCCCGGACGGCTCGCTGCTGTACCGCCTGCCGCGAGGGCTGGACGGGTCGCAATAAACTGTTGAACTGGGCTCGGCTCCGCCCGCTCCTGGCGTTTGCATATTTTCCGGCGCGCCGGCGCAGCCCGCACAACGGCCATGGGTTCGGATGCGGCGCGGTTGCTGGAGGCGGCGGACTTCGCGGCCTGGAAACACAGGGAGCAGCGGCGGAAGGACCCCGAGGGCACCCCGTACATCAACCACCCCATCGGTGCGCGGCCGCTCCCGTCCCGTTGCCCTTCTCGCGATCCCTGCAGCGAGGCCTCGGTGCCGCTCCCGTCCGGTCAGCCCCCCTACGGTGGAGCGCGCGGCGCGGGGCCTCGACCCCCTCCTTCCCCACCCCTCCCGGTGTCTCCCGTTCCAGGCGTGGCGCGGATCCTGTCACACGAGGCGGGGGTCACGGACGTTGTGGTGCTGCAGGTACCGCTCCGCCCGGGGCCGCGGTGGGGACGCCGCCGCCCGGCCGGCCCTGACCGTCCCCCCGCACCCCCAAACTCCCCCCGGCCCTCGCAGGCCGCGCTGCTGCACGACACGGTGGAGGACACGGACACGACGCTGCCCGAGATCGAGGAGCGCTTCGGGCCCGAGGTGCGGCGCGTGGTGGAGGAGCTGACGGACGACAAAACGCTGCCGAAGGCGGAGCGAAAGCGGCTGCAGGTGGAGCGGGCGGCGGGCAGCAGCGCCCGAGCCAAGCTGGTGAAACTGGCGGACAAACTGCACAACCTGCGGGACCTGCAGCGCTGCGCGCCCAAAGGTGCGCCCGGCGCCCGGCCTGGCCCCGCCCCCCGCGAGCCCGGCGCCGGAAGTGACGCGCCGCGCGTGTCCCCGCAGGATGGTCGGAGGAGCGCGTGCAGGAGTACTTCCGGTGGGCGGCGGAAGTGGTGGCCGGCCTGCGCGGGACGAGCCCGCCGCTGGAGGCGGCGCTGCAGCGGCTGCTGGAGGAGCGCGGCGTGGCGCCGGGGCCGGGAACGGGGCAATAAATGTGGCGAGTGCCACCTCGCGTCTCCTTCCTGATTGCCTTGGCGCTTCCAGCGCGGTATCACGTGACTCCCGGTGCTTCCGGCGCGCGAGGTCCCGGGGTGCGTGGGTTCCGGCGGAACTGCGGGCTCGCGGCGGCGTTCCGGGCCCCGCGGCGGCTCCGCTATGGCCTCCACCGCCCGGCGTGACGCGCCCGAGCCGCCCGACTTCGGTATCCTGAAGAGGCTGGCGCGGGACCAGCTCATCTACTTGCTGGAGCAGGTGCGGGCAGGCGGGGGGCGCTGGAGAGGGCCGGGAAAGGGGAGCGGCCCCGGGGGTCGGCGCGGGGATGGGGCCCGGGGTGCGGGGTTTCCCGGCGCCGCCCCACGCCGCCCGACCGCCCGCAGCTGCCAGGCAGGAAGGACCTATTCATCGAGCCCGACCTGATGAGCCCCCTGGACCGCATCGCCAACGTCTCCGTCCTGAAGGTATCGCGGGGCCAGGGGTCGGGACCGGGGGTGCCGGCACCGCCCGCTGACAGCTCCACGCCTCGCCCCGCAGCAGCACGAGGTGGACAAGCTGTACAGGGTGGAGAACCGGCCGGCCCCCAGCACCAGCGATCAGTGAGTGCTGCCCGTCTGCTCGGGACGCACCTCCCTGCGCCGCGGGGCTCAGGTGGCAGCTCTCACACCCTGTCGCCCTGTTCCCAGGCTCTGCTTCCTTGTGCGGCCGCGGGTCCGGACGATGCGGTACATTGCAGGTGAGCGCCCGGCGGGTAGCTGCCTGTGGCCTGTCGTTGGTTCACCATCCCCTGTCGTTGGTTCGTGATCCCTCAGCTCTGCGCTCTGCAGGTGCTCTGGGAAGGTCAGGATGTGGCGTGTGGATCATCTCATGCTGCACTGACTGCAGCTCTGCACTGCCAGTACCTTCCGGCCCCTACAGGCCACTTATTCCTGGGCTGGAAAATGGCCCTGTTCCCAGGTTCTTCTTTCTGCCCCGGGTGCTGTGAGGAGCAGTGCCCCACACCTTATCCTGTGGGACAAGTTGTGGCAGTTCAGGGTGGCAAGTAGTGTCTATGAGGTCTGCGCACGTGTTCTTTGCAGACATTGTCAATGCTGACAAGATGTCAGGGAGGAGCCGGAAATACAAGATCATCTTCAGCCCCCAGAAGGTCAGTGCTGCTTCTACCCCTTGTGACCTGGTCTGACCCTCACGCTTCCTGCCCCTCCTGTCAAAATTGGAATTTGTTTCTTAACCAGAGCTGTTTCACTAAAGTCAAGTGTTACGGTGTCTGGGAAGAAGACAAGTCCTGTTACTACAGGGAGCTCCTTCCCTGCCTGTGGTGGAGCGTGACTGAGGATCTTTTCTTATTTTGCAGTTCTATGCTTGTGAGATGGTGTTAGAGGAAGAGGGAGTCTTTGGCGGTGAGTAGGTCTGTGGTGTGTTACACTTCGCTCACAGCGCTCTGATCACCTCTGAACCCCAGTACCAGGATCTCCTGGGAGGAACAGCGGTTCTGCCCCTGCCTGGGTAGAGGAAAGGATGAGTCCCCTTGGAGAGGACCCATCTCTGTTTTTCTCCCATGTGTGAGGAGTTGCTGGGATTCCTGGGGCTGTTTTTGCTGGGGGTGGATGACTGTTGCCTTTTCCTGTCCCGCGCTCAGATGTCACCTGTGATGAGTGGTCCTTCTACTTGCTTCCCCTGGATGAAGATATCATCAGTATGGAGCTGCCTGAGTTCTTCCGGGACTATTTCTTGGTCAGTAGGGATGGTCTGCTGGGTGCTGCCCGTGTGATGGCAGCCCTTCTGTCACTTGTCCCTGGGCTCAGGCTAGGAGGGCTTTGTTCAGGAAGCTAATGTCCTGCTCAGTCCTCCCAGCCCTCACTGCAGGCTGCTGCTGCTGTCCTGGGGAAGGTTTTGCCTGGGGCAGCCACCTGGACGTGCTGTGGTGGCTCCTCCTGAGCAGCACTGGGCACCAAGCTTGTTCCTATGTGTGTGCAGTGGGAGCCCACGGACCCTCAGCCCCACATTGTGTCTGATTGAGGCCCCCAATGCAAGCAGTTATTTCCAGTCTAGCCTGCACAGAGTGCACAGATCCTGATGCTGCTGTGCTCCTTGCAGGAGGGAGATCACCGCTGGATCAACTCCGTTGCTCGAGCCCTGCAGCTGCTGAACTCCCTGTATGGGCCATTCAGCAGGGCCTATGGGATTGGGAGGTGTGCCAAGGTAGGTATGGCAGGGCTTGTGGTGTGCTCTCACCTCTGGAGTGAAGGGTGGTGGGAGTGCCCTGTTTCCTGTGCCTGAGCTGAGGCTGCGCAGGGGGAGCTGCAGCAGCACCCCCACATGGCCGGGGGCTGTGCTGGCACCAGGTCCCTGCTGTGTACTGCAGCTCTTGGTCACAGGCATTGGCACAATTTTCCCCCTGCAGATGAGCTATGAGCTGTGGCGAGACCTGGAGGAGGAGAGCGAGAGTGAGGGGCAGGGCAGAAAGCCAGAGATTGGGAACATCTTCCTTATGGACAGAGGTAAGGGCTGGCACCAGTGGGAGTGAGAAGCAGCAGGACTGGGCCTGGCAGGGGGAAAACAGGCAGCAAATGAGTCCTCATTGCAGACACAGACTACGTCACAGCGCTGTGCTCGCAGGTGGTGTACGAGGGGCTGGTGGACGACACCTTCCGTATCAAGTGTGGTAAGTGGGGGTCAGTGATGGGGTGACGTCAGGCTCTCCTGAGGTTTGTGCTCGGTCCTGGCGTGGGATGGCGCTAAAGACCATGCATGAGGGCAGACCTGCCTGCAGAAACATCAGGGCAAGTGTTACCTATCTCTGCAGGGACGTCACTGGTGCTGGGGCAAAGCAGTTTGGGGGGCACCTTATTGCAGCGTTGCACTGTGTGAAAGGGGCTTGTAAGAAAGAGAGAGGTCTTTTAAAAGGGCTTTTAAAAAGTAGTGATGGAACACAGGGTAGGAGCTTTAAACTTGAGAGTAGATTTGGATTAGACGTTGGGAAGAAATTCTTGTCTCTGAGGGCAGTGAGGCCCTGGCACGGGCTGCCTAGAAAGGCTGTGGATGCCCCCTCCTTGGAAGTGCTTAGAAGTCTGGATGGGGCTGGTCTGCTAGGAAGGGGGTTTGTAACGAGGCCTTTAAGGTCTTTCCAACTCAAACTATTCCGTTGTTCTGTGATTCGTGCTATGATTCTGCAACTCTTCATCTTTCTCTGTAGGGAGTGTGGATTTTGGGCCAGAAGTCACCTCTTCTGACAAGAGCATTAAGGTGCTGCTCAATGCCCAGGACAAAGTGAGTCCTGCTTATGTGGCAGCAGGCCTTTCTGGTGCTCTGGGGGGAGGCTGAGCAGAGACTGACCGGGCACTGCTGGGTCTGGAGGCTTGGGTTGTCATGGGCTGCGTGTGGAGATGTAGAAGCAAAGTGTGGGCACAGCCTGACCTCTTGTCAGCACCACCCCTGCAGGCAGAGCTGAATCGTGCCCAGGGGGCAGCAACCACACTGGTGGAGTGCAGCCTCTTCTCACTCTCGGTCAGGGCAAGCCTGGCCCCTGGTTGGGCTGTGCTGACCTGGCCTGAGCTTTGGGGAACAATTAGCTCAGGTGCTGCGGTGCTTTCTGCAGATCTTCAGCCAGATTCGGAACGAACACTTCTCCAGTGTGTTTGGCTTCCTGAGCCAGAAGTCACGCAACCTGCAGGCACAGTATGATGTGCGTACAGCCTCGTGCTCAGGGCTCCCCAGCATCATCCCTCCACAGCTGGGTCACTCCTTGGATGCTCTTACTCCCACAGCGCCGCCAGGGCATGGACATCAAGCAGATGAAGAACTTTGTCTCCCAGGAACTGAAGGGACTGAAACAAGAGCATCGCCTGTTGAGTCTGCGTAGGTGCTGGGACGGCAAGGAGCGGGAGGCCCCAGCTGCTGCAGTGGGTGCCTGAGCCCTAGGGCAGCAGGGGGGTTGCAGGGCCTGGTGGTCCCTAGGAGTGCGGTCAGGGCAACAGAGGGTGTTGTTGCATGCGCGTGCCTGCAGTGGGACTGCGTGCGGAGCCTGTTACAGCTCCACAGTGGAAAACTCTTGGCTGTACAGATATAGGTGCCTGTGAGTCCATCATGAAAAAGAAAACCAAGCAGGACTTCCAGGAGATGATCAAGGTTGAACACGGTGAGGGCCGTTCCCTGTGCCTGTTGTTGCCCCCACCCTAGGTCTGGCTCTTCCACCTTTGCTCTGATGCCAGCCTCATTGCCCCAGGTCTGGGCTGCCTCACAAGCTGGGAGCTCCCTCCAGACCTTTCATGCTGGGGTGGGTTGTGAGGTCCCCACAGGGCTGACACGTGGTAAGGCAGGCAGCCCAGCATTGCAAGCCTTCCCCTCTCCCCGAGGCTCAGTGGGGAGGCTGAGACCAGATTCTACCTCAGCTGGCTGGTGGGAGCCCCAGGGATGGAAGAAGTGACTGCCTCTCCCCCCTGCCACAGCTCTACTGGAGGGTTTTGACATCCGGGAGAGCACCAGCTTCATCGAGGAGCACATTGACCGGCAGGTAGGAGCTGCACCGCACTGCGGGGCCGTGCGTGGGCCGGCAGCCTGCTCACAGCACCACTGCAATGCAGGTGTCCCCTATTGAGAGCTTGCGCCTGATGTGCCTGCTGTCCATCACGGAGAATGGTGAGGGGGAGTCTAGGAGCTCGGCGGATGTCAGCATGGGGGGCCGTGCACTCAGTTCACCACGGCATCCCCACAGGTCTCATCCCCAAGGACTACCGTTCCCTGAAGACCCAGTACCTGCAGGTGAGAGAACCTGGGGCACCGGGGCTGTCAGAGCAGGGGCTGAGCTCTCTGCCTGCCCCCGCCCTACTGAGTTACCTGAAGCAGCCCGCTGGGCGCCTGCGTGTCCCTGAGGCAGTGTCACACTGCTGTCTCGCGTGACTTTGTGCTGATCTGCCCACTCCCTTCCTCAGAGCTACGGGCCTGAGCACTTGCTGACCTTCCACAACCTCAAGCGCATCGGATTGCTGACTGAGCAGACAGCTGGAGAGACCCTGACAGCAGTGGAGAGCAGAGTCAGCAAGCTGGTGACAGACCGAGCGGCAGGTGAGAGGCTGCAGGAAGCCCAGGGCAGGACAGCAGGACAACAGGGCGCTGCTGTGCTAAGAGGACGTGGTGTGGCCCCACAGCTCCTACTGCTGCTCCATCTTCCGGCAGTGCCTCAGCCTGGCTTATGCTGTGCAGCCGCTGTGATGCATCCAAAGACTCTGTCATTTCTTGTCTTGTTTTCCAGGAAAAATCACAGATGCATTTAATTCCTTGGCCAAGAAGAGCAACTTTCGAGCCATAAGCAAGAAGTTGAGCTTGGTACGTCCTCTGGGGGCTGCTGCGCTGGCAGAAGAGTTGTGCCCAGCCTGTGCCCGACCCCCAGGGCTCTACGCCCTCAGCTGCCGGCCAGGCACACGCGCTGCACAGGAGCTGGGCTGCTGCTGGGTGCCCCAGCCTGCTTTGCCAGCCACAGCTGCTCTGACCCCGCTGCAAGGGCAGTCCCTGCCGCTGGCCCTGCCTGGGACTCAGTCAGACTCAGCAGAGCCCAGCCCAGCTGTGCCTTTGTCAACATCAAGTGGTGCCTCCCTGCAGATCCCGCGGGTGGACGGTGAGTACAACCTGAAAATGCCTCCGGACATGGCGTACGTTTTCAGCGGGGCCTACACACCCCTGAGCTGCAAGATCATCGAGCAGGTGAGCCCCCCCTCGTGCTCTCCCCGAGCAGAGCACCGCCTCGTCCGCCCCGCGCCCCTGCGGGGGCTGCACCGCTGCCTTCTGTGCGCGGCCCAGCCCCGAGCCTGCGCTGTCCTGCAGGTGCTGGAGCGCCGAGGCTGGCAGGGTTTGGAGGAGGCGGTGCGGCTGCTGAACGGCAACGAGTTCGCGATGGCCGGTAGGGCGGGGGTCGGTGCCGGGGGTCGGTGCCGGGGGTCAGCGCGTGCCAGCCCGTGCCTCGCAGACAGTGCGCTGGAGGAGGGCGCGGGCGGGGACGCGCAGCGCGTCGTGCTGGCGCTCTTCCTGGGGGGCTGCACCTTCTCCGAGATCGCCGCTCTCCGCTTCCTGGGCAAGGAGCGAGGTAGGACGGGGCACTACGGGGGGGGGGGCGGCGCGGCCCCGAGGGCGCCGAGCACGAGGCGCTGTGCCGTCCCCAGGCTGCAGGTTCATCTTCCTGACCACCGCCATTACCAGCAGCGCCCGCATGATGGAGGCCATGGCCGAGGCCAAGGCGTGAGGCCGGGCGGGGGGCGGCGCTGGCGGCTGCGGGGCGCCCCGTTCTGCTCAATAAACGCCGCCGCGCCGTTGGGGCGGCATTCAAAGCCGAGCGACGCGTACGTTTCCAGGTCACGTGATCCGTGTTAAAGTCCGCGCGTGCGCAGCGGTGCCCAGAGCGGCCTGGCGTAGCCGTTCTCGCTTGCGATTGGTAGAAACCCCGAAGGCGTTTCGCCGCCATTGGCTGGCGCCCGGCTTGGGGCGGGACCTGAGCGACGGTTGTGGGCGGGACCCGTCGCGGCGCTTTAGCCAATGAGTGCCGCCGGGAGGCGAGTTTGAATCGGCGGCCCCGGACGGGCGGTGGCGGTGGCGGCGCAGAGCGGAGCCATGAGGAAGAGGTGCGGGGCCGGGAGCCGCGAGTTGGGGCCGGGACTGGGGCCGGGACTGGGGCCGGGACTGGGGCCGGGACTGGGGCCGGGAGCCGCGAGTTAGGGCCGGGGCTCTGGGCCGCTGGGCGCGGGGGGATGGCGGGCCCGGGCTGTCGTGTTGCTCAGGCCCCGCTGCCCGCAGCGAGGTGCTGGCGGCTGAGGCCGTGTCGTGCCTGAACCGCGCGTTGTCGGCGCTGCGGGACATCTGGGAGGAGATCGGCATCCCCGAGGAGCTGCGGCTGGAGCGCACCGGCGCGGTGAAGAAGCACATCAAGGTGAGCGGGGCGCCGGGCCGGGCGGGGGGCGGCGGCGGCCTCGGCGTGTCCTGAGCGTGCCGTGCCGCAGAACCTCCTGGACATGATGGTGGCGGAGGAGGAACACCTGAAGGAGCAACTGCTGAGGAGCGTCGCCGCGTACCGAAAGGAGATCGATGGCCTCTGTGCGGAGCTGCGGGTGGAGCCCTTCCAGGTGAGGGCCGCGGCTCTCCGCAGCCTCCCCCGCCCAAGCTGGGCCGAGCCGAAGGCTTTCTGCCCCCCCCCCCCCGGCGTTGGGTGGCGGTTGTGAGGCGGCCGGCGGGAAGCAGTGCTGTGCCTGGGTCCCGGGGCTGCCCTGCTGAGCTCTGGAGCTGCGTCCCGGCTCTGCGCCCAAGGATTTCCGAGTACCTGAGTTACTTCCAAAAAGCGCTGCAGAGAACAGACCCTGATCTGTGGCTTCTTTCAGACAGAGGAGGGGAGTACCATCCTCCAGATGGTGAAGGATTTGCATTCCCACGTGGAGGTGTTGTTGAAGCAGAAGAAGGATAGGAAGCAGGAACTGCAGGCCCTGCAGGAACAGGATAAGAACCTGTGTGACATTCTCTGCGTGTCCCTGTTCAGCATTGATGACAGCGCCGTGCCCAGCCTGGACGAGCTGGACCGCTACCGACGGCATGTGGCCTCCCTCAGTGCTGAGAAGGTGAGCAGGAGGGGCCTGGACCTCTGGGGAGGGAGGGTTGGAAGGCACCCACTGGGTCTTCATGGGGCTCCTCACCTACAGGAGCGACGGCAAGAAGAATTTGTCAGCATCAAGCGGCAGGTCGTCCTCTGCATGGCGGAGCTGGAGCACAGCCCTGACACTAGCTTCGAGCGGGACGTGGTGTGTGAGGATGAGGAGGCCTTCTGCTTGTCCACAGATAACATCGCTAACCTTCAGAGCCTGCTGCAGCAGGTACGTTGGCACGCTGAGCTGGCCCTGCCACGACTGACGGCACTGCGGAGGCTGCCTGGCAGCACACTGTGAAGGCTGTTTTGTTTGTAGGAAGCCTGTGTGTTAGAATGTACTTCTAGAAGCTTTTGCTTGGAAGCGCTGGGGGGTGAGAGGGGGTGTGAGAGCTGCAGTCTGTGAGCAGCCTCCTTGCATCCCTCAGCGCCAGGCTGAGGCAGTGCTGAACTCACGCTTTCCCTCTGCAGCTGGAAGCGCGGCGGGCGCTGAACGAAGCCATGTGTGCAGAGCTGCGCTCCAGAATCACTGAGCTCTGGGAAAGGCTGCAGGTTCCTGAGGAGGAGAGACAGTCCTTCGCAGTGCACATGACCGGGTCCAAAGCGAAAACCAGAGAAGCTGTAAGAACCACCTGATGGCATTTGGGAGTGGGAGGGTAAGGGCAGGGCAGCTCTGGGGTTCACTTGTTTGCTCATCTGGAGTGGAGGAGCAGCTTCCAGCAGTCAGGCGTAATGTGAGCAGACTAAATCCTGCCTTCAAGGACAGAGAGCTGGGAGTTGGTGCTGATGGCTGGCTCACTAGAGGTGGATTACGCAGAACTTACGTTGGTCTTGCTCTTCTATTCTTCCTTTCTGAGTCTGTGCTGTGGTTGTGTTGGCAGCTGAAGCTGGAAGTAGACCGTCTGGAGGAGCTGAAGCTGCAGAACATGAAGTCTGTGGTTCAGGCGATCCGCGTGGAGCTGGCTAAATACTGGGACAAATGCTTCTACAGCCAGGAGCAGAGGGACGCCTTCAGTCCCTATCACGATGGTGGGTGGTGGCTCTTCCTGTAACTGACTCCCTTGAGGGAGCTCAGCAGGCCTGCTGCCAAAAAGAGCTGCTGAGTGGTGCGGGGATCCTGGGTGCTTCCTGAACGTGCTGCTGTGTCTCTCCAGAGGATTATACAGAGGTCTTGCTCCAGCTCCATGACATTGAGGTGGGGAAGGTGAAAAGCTACTACGAAACACACAAGGAGCTGTTTGAGGCTGTTCAGAAATGGGATGAAAGCTGGAAGCTGTTTCTGGAGCTGGAGGTATTGGGTAGTGCTACATCTCTGGGCTGTGCATAGGGGTTGGTGAGGGAATGGGATGCTGTGCCTGGAGCACCAGTGTGACCCAAGGCACAGAGCTTGTGCAGGTGTGCTGCACCACTAAGGTGACTTCCTCGAGGGCCTAGGGGAGTGCTGGGCAGTGAGGCTGGGCCCCATCTCATTATCTCCTGACTTCTCTGTGCTAGAGGAAAACAGCTGACCCCAGCCGCTTCTCCAACCGTGGGGGGAGCCTGCTGAAAGAAGAGAAGCAGCGAGCAAAACTGCAGAAGACTCTTTCCAAGGTGGGTACAGACCTGGAGAAAAAGCTGTAGTCCTGAATAGGCACAGGTAACACTGACCAGGGAGAAGCACAGCGCTTGGAGCGCCAGCAAGGGCTGTCTGTGGGTAGGGAGCTGTGTCCAGTACGACAGCTCCTACACTGCCCTCCTGTCCTGAGCAGCTGCAGGAGGAGCTTGAAAGCAGGATCCAGGCCTGGGAGCAGGAGCGTGAGGAGCCTTTCCTGGTGAAGGGACAGCAGTTCATGGAGTACGTGACAGAGCAGTGGCAGCTGTATCACATGGAGAAAGAGAAGGAGAAACAGGAGCGGGTGAGTGCACAGCTGACCATGCTGTCATGGCTTGGCACCGAGCTGTTGGCAGGGAGAGCAGTTCCAGCCCAGGTTCGCTGCCAGCTCCCTGGGGCAGAGGGGCTCCTCCTGCTCTTTTCTGGCTCTGTGCGGTCGCCTTCTTCAAACAGCAGGGCAGGTGGCTGCCTGCATCTGTGTTGAGCCCCAGCTGCTGCAGACCTGTAGTGTTTGCGCCTGTCCTTCCCCAGCACTGAGTGTTGGAGTTCCGTGGTGCTGTGCAGCCAGCTGTGTTCTGCTCTCTGCTCAGATCAGTGACGTAGGTCTTTCACACAGCACCTGAAGAAAAGCCGCCAGATTGAGACGGAGATGATGTATGGGAGCACCCCAAGGACTCCGATCAAGCGTCGAGTGCTTGGCCCCCACACGCCTGGCAAAGTAAGGAAGGTAAACTGCCTGTGCTGGGCATGGAGTGCTTGGCTGAGACCTGACCAGGGCTTGAGCTAGACAAGTACTGTGAGAATAAAGGTGTTTAGAGCCCTCCCTCTGGATTTAGTCTCACAGTGATGTCAGAAGGGCCCAGGCTTATTGCAGCAGCAGCATGAAAGAATCTTATGCTGTAAATGGGTACAGGGAGTGGGCTGCAGGCATCTCTGTTCTCTGTGGGGACAATGGGATCTGTCACCCTGCTCTGCAGCCAGTGCTTCCGCTGTGGTTTTCCTGGTGTGAGCATCCCCTGCCTTCCTCCTCACGCTCCGTATGCTCTGCTTTCCTCCAGCTCAATGGCACTTCCCTCTCCACGGCCACTCCCAACAGCACCATTCGTTCAGCTTTTGGGGCAACTCTCTTCCATTCACCAACGTCTCGGCTGCCACCCTCTGGAGGGAAGGTGAGAGGCTTTGTGGAGCATCCCTGCTCACAGGGTGGGTTGGTGCAGCACTGCTGTGCCACGCTGCTGTGTGACACTGCCAGGGCAGCTTGTGCTCAGCTGCACAGCTGTGCTCCTGGGCTACAAAGGCTGCTCTGTTGGTACCTGCTCTGCTGGTCAGCCATGCTGCTGGTAGGATGTTCTGGGGGACCAATACTGCCCAAATTAAAAGGAGAGCGGTAGCATGCAGGAAGTCTTCCTCCAACCCATACTTCTGCTGTTTCTGGGTCTCAGACCTATGATGCAGGGTTTTAGGAGCTTGAAGTGCAGGGCAGCAGCTGCAAGTCCAGCACTGCTGCAGACTGCCTCAGCTCCCACTCTGCCTCTCGTCCCACAGCTTGGCCAGGCTCGGACCCCCATCCGCGTGGCTGCGAAGCCCCCCCGGCCCGGACACAGGGAGCGGAACAAGGAGAACCTGTCGCAGCTGAACGGAACCACCCTGAGCGGTGGGTGCAGCCCTGCAGCCCCTGCCCAGCGTAACCACAGCGTTAATTCTGTTGCCAGCACCTATTCTGAGTTTGCGGTAATTCACCTCTTCTGAACGTGCCTCCCCTCACTGGGCTGCACCCAGGCTGTGCTTCTGCTCCTCCCAGAGCACCGCAGGGCCACCGCTGTGCACAGCCCAACCTCTGCCCTGCGCAGAGCGGCTGCTCCTGCCAGCACCCACGGCACCAGCTGCTGACTCCGTGTCAGGAACTTCAGTTGAAGTTTGGTGGCCGAGGCCGAGTGCTGCTCCATCGTGTGCAGGCCCTGAGCAGCCCAGTGGGGATCTGATATTTACACAGGAAGATGGTGATGCTTGGCTCCCGCCTGCCCCTGCAGGAGCAAAGCTGTGCCTTTGACATGGCCCAGGCCTCCTGCATAGCCCTGCTGTAGTAATGCAGCCGCCCTCCAGACCTGGGTCTGCTCCCAGCTGCTTAGCAGAGAACCTCCACATGGCTCAAAGCAATGTGGCATGGAGGGCATGTCCCATCCCAGCCCAGAGAGGCCTGGGTAGCTGGCAGCAGCAGCGCTCTGTCACTGTACTAACAGTCACGGGGAGAAGGGACGGTGGGAGCCTTTTCCTGCAGCCTGCATGGCTTCATCAGTGCACGTGCTGTGCTCTCAGCCCAGGGGGAGAGATCCCTGTGCCGCTTGTTCTGCGGGCATGAGGTGTGCTGGGTGAGCAGAGGCTCCCAGGGGTGTAGAGGTGGGTGATCTCTGCTGTGGGATGGAGCTTTGCTGCCCCGAGGCCTCAGACTTTGATGTCCAAGCACTGACCTCTTCTGCCTCGTACAGATGTAAGCGTTGCTCCCCACGGCAGTTGAGCAAGTGCTGAAGCTGCCCTGACACCAAGTCCTGCTCCCATGCATGTGTGTGGCTCCTGCTGGGCAGAGGCAGGGTCCTGCAGAGCTCCCTTCTGCAGCTGCATGTTGCTGTCTGTGCCCATCCCCTGCCTGTGCTCTTGCTTCCCCTCCCTGCAGCTGAGGGACACCAGGTTGGGGCTGAGCTGCCCAGGACCAGCAGTGTGTGCGCTGCCAGCTGCAGGAGGCAGGACTATGTACCAGTGCTTCTGGGGTGCTCCCAGTTCTCTCCCAGCTATTGGGAGCAAATCCTCCCGTCTCCTAAAGCAAGAGGGCAGGGCCTTGTCTTCTCAAACAAACAGCAGCAGCTTTGTCTCTGTGGCCCTTGGCACAGCCACCCTCTCCCACCCCTCATCCCTCTCTCTGCTTCTTGTATCCACAGCGTGAACTCTCAAAGGCCTCCAGGTGTGATACCAGCTCCCGCATCCTCAACTCCACCACCACCAATGCCTTCTGCTGAGGTGCTGCCTTGGGCTCCAGCTCTCTGTAGTCATAGTGAGTCACTGTTCTGGCAGCTCCTGGCCCCTGGGGCCGCTGCTCTCAGTTTAATTTTAGCAAGCACCCCTGCCAGCCTGGCTCTGCAGCGTGGGGGGGTTCCCACCTGTGAGGGCAGCAGCTGGAAGGGACACTTTTAAAATTTTGTTTTTATGTGGGGAACTCTTGCAAATAGTTGATTAAAGATTTAAGGTTTGAAGACAGTCTGGGGGTGGTCTAGTAGTGAATGCTGCAACCCAGTGGGCTGCTGGTGCAAGGGCACAGGGACAGACAGGACCAAGCACAGATAACTTCCTCCCCCAGTGCCTGTAGCTACTGTCTCCCAGGGTCTTCCTCTGTCACCATCACATCAGCTGTGCTTCAGCCAAGGCTTGCTTTAGCTGAGGTTTCCCTAGCACCCACACTGGGCTGCAGCCTGGCCTCAGCACATCATCTCTCCTAGGAAGGCAGCGTGGGCACCTGTGTCCTGCAGCTGCCCTGTGCTCCTGGAGCTCAGCACCCTGCTTCCCTGCATCCTCTGCCCTTCCTGAAACATGCAGGGGTTGGGACTGGAGGCACAGTCCCAGCAGCTACTTGAGCTGTAGTAGGACCAAAGCCAACAGCCTCCAGTGCTGCCCCTTCCCCTGTTCTGCTCCAGCTGCGTTCACAGTAAAACGGCGTGGTTGGTAGTTTGCACCTTTCTTAGCTCAGTCCTTGATCGTGACTAATTTGCACCTTGTTATCACTACAGCCACCCACCTACTGTTACTTACACCCGAAGTTCTGTCTCCTTACTCTGTAACTGTATATACTGTTGATGAGAATAATCATATCTGTACATATAGCCACTGCTGTCCGTGTGTTTGTTGGGATGACCAAAATCTCTTCACAGAGCCTGGAGGGGGCAGAGTGAGGGCTGGGTGCTTCCCCCTCCCCTCTTGTCACTCTGGGGTCTCTGACAGCCAGGAGCTCTCCTTTGTAAGCACCATCAAGCACTACTGCCGCTGTTACAAAAAAATTACATTTAATAAATACATTCATTCTGCCTCATCTTCAGCAGCAGCCCCTCGCTGGGCCACAATGGGCAGCAGCACCGCTCCAGCACTGAGCTCAAGGATGGGGGCTGAGCTCCTCCTGGCACCTCCCAGGCTCAGTTCCAGCTTGCAGGGCTGGGGCCGTGCAGGGCAGGGGGGAGCCCCGCGTCCCTCCCTGCTGCAGGACGCAGACATACGTGCTCCAGGGCCCGCACACCACCTCCTGCGCCCGCAGCCCCTCAGCCCAGAGCTGCTCCACACGCCGTGGCTGGTCACAGCTGGCACGGGCCCCATGCCCGAGCTGCCCGTATTTACCTGTGGGCAGAGCAGTGCAGACTGGGGGCTGAGGGATTTGCCCCTCAGACAGCACCCCAAAGTGAGCAATAAAGGAGTGAAACCAAAGCCTTACCCCAGCCCCAGGTGTACAGCTCTCCGCCTCCTGCAATCAGGACGGTGCCATCAGCCCCCAGCCGGGGCGGCAGGACCCCCCCACCCCCGGTACTCACGTGTGACCGCAGCTGTGTGCCGTGAGCCGCAGCTCACTGCAGCCACCGCCGGCTCCAGCGGGAGGTCCAGCAGGGCCGGGAAGGCTTGGATGGAGATGAAGGCAGGGCCTGGCGGCTCCTCAGGCAGCGGCGGCTCTTCGGGCCCTGCACACAGCACTGCTCAGCCCCACAGATGAGCCCAGCGCTGCCGCAGCCCCCCGGTGTCCTCACCTGCACCCACGTCCTCATCCTCTGGCTGCTCTTCCGCCACCGCCCGGGAGGGCAGCCCCAGTTGGCCCGACTCGTTCCAGCCCCACACGTAGAGGTCTCCGCCATCTGCAGAGGACGCGTCCCGCTCAGGGCACGGTGCGAACTGCCACCCCGTGCCCCCGGGCAGCGCCGAGCCCCTCACCGCTGATACAGGCCGAGTGCCACCCGCCAGCTGCCACTGCCCTCACGGGCAGACCGCCCAGAGCCTCCACCAGCCGCGGCTGCTGCTCGGATTCCAGGCTGCCGTGGCCGAGCTGCCCGTGCCTGCAGGGAGACACGGACAAACAGAATGGCGCAGGCACACGCCTCCCCCACCACCCCTCGCCCCGTGCCTGCTGCCCCTCTGCAGCTGTGTGCAGCTCCGCCCTAAGGGGCAGACAGTGCAGTAGCTATGTGCAACCCATTGATGCGTGACACAATGGTGAAGCAAGCCCTGAGTTTACACATCACAATGCTGCTGTCTGAGCTTCCTTCCAAGCAGCCGCCCCTTCAGCCCCCAGGTTCAGACCTGGAGGGGGGGATTCCCTGCTGGGCCGGGTTTGGGCTCAGCTGGAGGCAGCGCTGGCCAGCAGGCAGCTGAAGGCAGCAGTGCTAAGCACAGCGCTGGGACACAGCTGCAGCTGCACCGAGCACACGGCATACAGCAAAGCAGCAGAGGCTGTGATTGTCACAACTGCTGCTGAAGCAGAAAGGGCTTTACTAAACCAAGAAGTCCATTTGGAGAGAAGGGTTGATGTTACAATCAGAAACACCAGTGAGGTGGAAGGGCAATACAGGAGTGTGGTAGCAAAGGGACCAATGGAATGGCGTCACGAAGAAAAAGGAAAGTGCTCACCCATTCCTGTTCCTGAAGGTCTGGGCTCATGAGGAGAACTCCACCAGGGACGGATCTCCAAGCAGACATCCCTCCCCAGTGGCATCAGCCCTTAAATGAGCTCTAAGAGAGGCGCAGTCAGGCTGCACCCCTTCCTGCCCCGCAGTTAACTGCCTTCACCTTGTCATGGTTCTATGTTTTTGTTTTTTTGTTTCTGGGTTTCAGTATTCCACATCAAAACATCATGTAGTGTACGGGGCATTAAAGTGTCACTGCCCCAATCCCAGGTTCCCATCCCTGTACATTACAGCAGTCACGGGATCTGACCCTTCCGGGTGGGGGGGGGCGCTCTCTTGCTGCCTGGCAGTGGGTGCTGGAGGTGCTTTCCTAGCCGTTCCAAGCTTTTCAGGTTTGACTCGGTCCCGGGAACTCTCTCTCTCATCTTGTCTGATTTATTAATCTCAATTTCAATTAAATTGTATCTATTGTGTTATCTTGTATTCCAATATTATAGTAAAATAAGTTTTCCTCCATAGATTGTTGCCGCTGCTCCTTTCCTCCCTTCCTTTCTTCCCATTTTTGTGGGACTGGGGTGGGGGGGGAGGGCAGAGGCCTGTCGTCCCGTCACGGACATAGATTGATCTAGTCAACTCTGTGACACACCTGTGCTCCCAGGGCTGACCGGTCCTTTCCCCAGGTGATTATCGGTGGGTCAGGCCGTGACTCAACAGTTACCACACAGGTTGGGGAAAAGACAGCGATCAGATTTGGGTGAGGGCTGCTGAGGGCAGTGCTGTCAGCCCACACGGCTGCAGCTGCCCAGGCCCAGCACGGCTCTGTGCCCAGAGCTCAGGCGCCTCACCGCCTTCTGAAATACACAAACCAGGAGCAGAAACCTTTCCTTTAATGGAAAGGAAACAGCAATGTTAATATCCATAAATGCAAGCAGCACTGAGCTAATGCTGTCTGCTATGACAACCACTGCCTATGACAACAGCCACCAAACTGCACTGCACTGACCCCGAGTGCTGCAGGAGGAGCCGGTCCTGCTGGCACCGCGCTGCTGAATGCCGAGAATCATCCCCATGGCCTTGTCTCGTGGAAGCGGCACAGAGATCAACAACCCAACCTTCCCATAGCGCTGCTGGGCACAGCAGCGGCACCTCGAGCCCAGCGCGGGC